>NC_056732.1:1455683401-1455790901 GCF_019279795.1 Protopterus annectens
ATCTGACTTTCTGTACTCTTTTGTCCTATGTAAGTAAAATCTTAGTTGTCTGTGAACGTCCAACTTGTGCAATGTGTATTCTAGCTTACTGGAATGATTTTAAAGAAGGTAGGTAGTTCGATAGATTGATTGATGTTCTGAATCGAACAAACCTTCGGAAGGAAGGAAGGACGGATTGTGCAAGGTTACTCTATCTGGATGAAAAATCATGTACGGGGGTCGGATAGATAGAGCCTGTAACTCTGAAACTCTCCTGGTGGAAGTGATGGCAACCAGAAAAAGTGTTTTCCACGAAATAAATTTTAACGGAGTTGTGGCTGCTGGTTCAAATGGGGGCAACATGAGTTGTGACAACATCAGATTAAGATTCCAAGGGACTATTGGATTACGAAAGGGGGGACGGAGGTGAAAGGTACCTTTCATGAAGGCTTTACAAAGCCTGTGGGACGTAAGAGAACCATCTTCACGGCCGATATGAAAATTGGATATAGCGGCCAGTTGAACCCTTATAGTGGAGTTGATGTTTTAAAGTGGGAAGGAACAGATCTTGTGGATTTGTCTGCTTAACACAATCTGCTAAGGAGTTCTGTGCTCCGGCAGAAACCTTGCCTGAAGAGTTAGTTGCAAGCTGAGCAGTCTCCCATAAAATCATTGCTTGCCTGCACAATGGGTAAGAATGTGTTCCCCTTGTTTGTTGATGTACCACATGACAGTTGTGTTGTCTGTTAGAATCAACACCTGCCCTGGAAGAAGTAACTCCTTGAAAGCCATTAATGCAAACTGGACTGCTAACATCTCCTTCATGTTGATATGTAGATGCTGTAGTCTGGCAGGCCACTTGTATTGTATCCACTTTCCATTTAGATGAGCTCCCAAGCAATGTCTGAGGCATCTGTCGTTAGAATCTGACTTGCCTCTGGCGGGTCACAGAGAGTCCCTTGTTTAGGTGACATTCCTGAGCCCACCACAAAATTCCTTTTGAATGCAAGGTATTATTTGAATGACAGTGTCCAAATCCTGGCAGTGCTGTGTCCATCCAATTTTGAGATACCATTGTAGCTTCCTCATATGCAGTTTGGCATTGGGAAGCACCAGAATACAAGATGCCATGAACCCTAAGGCTTGAAGGACTGTCCTTGCAGTCAGCCCGGACTGAAGAGATATATGATGGAAGTAACTGGAAAGATTCTTTTGTTTGTCCGGGGTTAAAAGGCCATCTGGGCTGCTGTATTCAGTCTCACACCCAGAAAGCACATGTCTTGAGAGGGTACTAGACTGGACTTTATTTCGTTCACAGAATACCCTAGGCATCTTAGCACTGCTATGACATATTCCAGATGCTGTGGGTCTTCCTTTTCTTGAGCCAGAATCAGGCAGTCGTCCAAGTAAGGATAGATTTGAATTCCTTTTAGCCTGAAGTAAGCTATCACTGGAGCCAGAACCTTTGTGAATACTCTGAGTAGCCAAAGGGCAATGCAGAGAACTGATAATGAGAATTTCCAGCTCAAGATACTTTCTGCAACTTAGTCTTATAGGCACATGAAGGTAAGCTTCCTTGAGATCTAAAGTTACCATCCACTGCTCTCTGCCCAGCAGAGGTAAAAGCTGTTGTAACGCAACATTTTGAACTTGGAATGTCCAGATAAGTGTTGAGGGATAAATCCAAAATTGGTCTCCGTGTTCCCCTTCTTTGGTACTAGGAACAGGCGAGAATAAAATCCTAGGCCCCTTTCTGGCACAGGAACTGCTGAATGGCCCCTATTTGGAGCAACAGAGAAATTTGCTGGGCCTCTGTTCTTTGTACCGGAGGCATGTCTGGCATGCCTTTGAAAGGAGGCAAGGTATGGAAATAAAACCTGTAACCGTGGTGAATGATATCCAGAACCCATCTGTCTTGGGTAATTAAATCCCAATTTTCTTTGAAAGAGACAGCCTTCCTCCCAGAGGTGCCAGGAGAATGTACTGGCAGCTGAAAAGGCAGGTCATTGGGTCTCTAAGGACTGACCCCTGCCCTCACCAGAAGTCTGAGCAGGTGAACTCCCTGTCTAGGCCTAAAAGAACCTTGAGCTCTGCCCTACCACGTCTAGACCTACCCCTAGACTGGGAATCATAAGCAGGATAAGTCCACCCCTTAGTAGGCCAATTTCTACTAAACTGAGGCTGCACCTGCAAAAATCTTAACAGTTTGCATAGACTTAGCCTTGTCCTCCATTTTCTTTAAAACTGCTTCCACAGGCGAACCAAACAACACATCAGACTGTAAAGGAGCATCCAAAATCCTTGTCTTAACATGCTCAGCTAATTCTGATCTCTCAACCAGGCTGAAGAACAGAACCAGTGGCAGCCACCCTCGAGGCCTGCACAGCATCAAAACCACTGCAAAGAATGCCACTTGTTCAGACATGAACTAAATCCTGCACTCTTTACACTCAATACCTTCAGCCAGAGCATCCACCTTAGATTCAATTGTGAAAGGAGATAATTCGTGTCTGGAACCCTACTGTCAAGTAGAGGAGAAAAGATGCCATTACTAATGCACAATAACATGCTAACCATATCTAGAAAAGGCTGAAAAGGAATTTAGTCGAAAACCGTTCTCCCAGACCGCAAGATGGGGGATGGAGGGGGGGAATGTAAGAACAAAGGCTAGATGACCAATTCACATGGATCGTTATGGTAAGACATAACTTATTAATGTGAAATTGTTCAATCTCGCCGTTTGTTCTTACACACGGGTAGCGTCCCTAGCTCCTTTTTCCCAGGTGACTCAAGGGAGAACATTCCCAAATACAGTGGAACCAAACGTCGCCCTGTCCCTGGAGCTTTTGTCTAGCTTATAGTGGGCGATAAAAGTATGTGGTTTTGCCCAAGTTGCCGCTGCACAAATGGTATCTAAAGGCAAATGAGCGGTATGGGCTGAAGAGGTAGCAATCGCCCTTGTAGAATGAGCTCTGGGTTTGAAAGAGAGTTGCTGTTTCGATTCAGCATATACCAAATTTATGCAATCTGAAAGCCATTTGGATAAGGTAACCTTCGTTAATGACTGTCCTTTTCTTTGGTCAGCAAATGAGACAAATAGTTGATCTGACTTTCTGTACTCTTTTGTCCTATGTAAGTAAAATCTTAGTTGTCTGTGAACGTCCAACTTGTGCAATGTGTATTCTAGCTTACTGGAATGATTTTAAAGAAGGTAGGTAGTTCGATAGATTGATTGATGTTCTGAATCGAACAAACCTTCGGAAGGAAGGAAGGACGGATTGGTGCGCAAGGTTACTCTATCTGGATGAAAAATCATGTACGGGGGTCGGATAGATAGAGCCTGTAACTCTGAAACTCTCCTGGTGGAAGTGATGGCAACCAGAAAAAGTGTTTTCCACGAAATAAATTTTAACGGAGTTGTGGCTGCTGGTTCAAATGGGGGCAACATGAGTTGTGACAACATCAGATTAAGATTCCAAGGGACTATTGGATTACGAAAGGGGGGACGGAGGTGAAAGGTACCTTTCATGAAGGCTTTACAAAGCCTGTGGGACGTAAGAGAACCATCTTCACGGCCGATATGAAAATTGGATATAGCGGCCAGTTGAACCCTTATAGTGGATGTTGATGCTCCTTCTTGAAAAAGTGTGGTAAGGAAATCTAGTATCTTGTGTACTGGAGCCCCGAATGGATCTATACCTTGTTTGGAGGCCCAGTGCGCAAAACGGTTCCATTTACTGTCGTACAATTTCCTTGTAGATGGTTTGTGAGAAGATACAATAATTTGTTGTACTGCAGAGGATAGTAACTCCGACCTGGCTAAGATGGGAAGCGGAGCAGCCAAGCTGTCAGTTTGAGGGACTTGAGGAAGGTGTGAGGAACTCCCGATAAATGTGTCAACAGATCTGGCTCCGGGTCCAGTATCCATGGTTCCTCCACTTGATGAGATTGAAGGAAGGGAAACCAGATTTGTCGAGGCCAGAATGGGGCTATCAGTATTATGGTCCTGTCCAGACGCTTGGCTTTCTGCAAAACCTGGGAATTAGTGGAACAGGAGGAAAAGCATAAAGGAGACCCGGGGGCCAATCGTATACCAGTGCGTCCCTGGGGACACCCCCTGGAGGGGGTAACAGGGCAAAGTAGCTTCTGCATTTGGCATTCAATGGGGATGCAAACAGGTCGCAGCAAGGCTGGCCCCATCTGCGGAAGATCTCTTCCGCCACTTGAGGTTTGAGGGACCACTCATGAGGGAACAGGATGGCTCTCCTCAACCTGTCCGCGATTACGTTGGAAGTCCCCGGGATGTGTGTTGCTATCAGAAAGCGTCCAGTGGACTTTGCCCATTGCCAAATTCTGAGGGCCTCTCTGCATAACGGGTAAGATCTGGTTCCCCCTTGCTTGTTTATGTACCAGACCACTGACATGTTGTCTGTCTGAACTGTCACTATTCCCCGAGGTAAGGACTTGTGAAAGTGTTGCAATGCTAGAAACACTGCCCTCAGCTCTAGAACATTGATGTGCAGATTGTACTCCAAGTTGGACCATTGACCTTGGACTGTTTGTCCCTGAAAGAATCCCCCCACCCTATCAGGGAAGCGTCCGTGGTTAGCGTTGCTACCGGACTGGGCAAGACAAACGGTCGTCCTAGTGTTAGCTCTTGACTGTGTATCCACCACAAGAGATCCTTCTTGCAAAAATTCGTGATCAAGATTTCGTGAGACAGTGGAAGTTGTAAATACGACCATTGGGCGAATAGCATCCATTGAAGAATCCTCATGTGCATCCTGCCTAAAGGAACTACAAGAAGGGAGGCTGCCATCAAGCCTAGCACTCTTAATATTTGTCGTGCAGGGACTCTCTTGTTGTGAAGAAGGAGCGAAATTTGATGCCTGAGGTCTGATACTCTTGGTGGCGGGAGAGTAACTTGAGCCAGGGAAGTGTCTAGCTGTGCTCCTATAAATAAGATACGCTGTGATGGCGATAAGACAGATTTTCCAAAATTCACCGTTATGCCTAGTGAAGAGCAAAGACTGATGGTGTAGTCCCTGGCTTGTAGAAGACGATACTCGGTGGTGGCGGATAGGAGCCAGTCGTCTAGATAAGGAAATGCCCGGAATCCATTTCGTCTCAAGTGAGACGCTACTACTGCCATGCATTTGGTGAACACCCTGGGGGCTGAGGTGAGACCAAAGGGCAGAGCGCGAAACTGGAAATGACTGGCTCCCAGCCGGAAGCGCAGGTGATCTCTGGATGCCCTGGCCATCTTAATATGGTAGTATGCGTCTTTGAGATCTATACAGCACATCCAGTCGCCCTTCTGCAGAAAAGGGAGGATTGACTGAAGCGTGACCATCCGGAACTTTTCCTTTTTCACAAAGGTATTTAACTTGCTGAGGTCTAAAATTGGCCTCCAGTCCCCTGTTTTCTTTGGAACTAAAAAGAACCTTGAGTAAGTTCCGGATCCTATTTGGTCCGCTGGGACTGGTTGGATGACTCTGTTTTCGAGCAACCTTCCTATCTCTATGGTTGCTTGGTCTCGCAGACTGGGTGGTATGTCTGGGAGTTTTTTGGAGTTGGGTGGCATTTTTATGAAGGGGATGTTGTAGCCTCTGGTAACTATGCTTTTTACCCAGTAATCTGATGTAAGATTTAGCCAGGCCTCTGGGTATAAAGCCAAGCGACCTCCAACTGCCTCCAGAGTAGGACAGCCGGGCCTGCACTCAGGAGTGCTGGAAGGGCTTTCCAGAGAAAGTCTCTCTGTCGCCCTGATTTTGCAGACCCCCTCTGCCGGCTGGGCGGCGTCTTCCGTTTCTCCCCCCTCCTCTGCCTCTGGAGGGGGCATCACTTTGGGTGTGTTGAAAAGATCCCCGAGTCTTTTGGAACCACATTTTTCCTCCTCATTGCCCTTTAGGGTAGGGTCTAGATGGAACGGAAAAACGGACCCCTATGGCAGACAGGTTCTTCCCTTCTTGTTCACACCTCGTGAGAGTCTCCTTTACTTTGGGCCCAAACAAGGAGGCACCATTGAGGGGGGCATTGACAAAGGAAGACTTAAAGGCTTCCACAAAGGAGCATAAGCGCAACCAGGATTGTCTTCTCAGGGCGATCGCTGAAGCTGCCGCACTACTCAACCCTTTGGTTGCGTATGAAATCAGCCTCATGGACGAGTTGACTATGGAATTTAGGGTGCTAAGTTGTGCTGTCACTTTCTCGGCAACAGCAGCATCTGTGTGTCCCTGGAGAGTATCCCCCAGTTCCTTAATGAGATCTCTCTGTAAACGCGTGAAACACGTAAGGTAGTTGAGCGATCGGATGGAAAAAGTCACCGAACTAAATATGCGCTTCCCATATCTGTCCATTGTCCTAGAATCCTTATTAGGAGGATGGACAGAGGAAGATGATTCAGACATCTCTTTCTTAGTGGCCACCGCCACCACCATAGTATCTACGGGAACTCCTTTTGTAAGATAGGATTTATCTTGGGGAGCCATCATGTATTTGTTTGGTTTACGAGGGACTGGTTCCACTGTATCAGGTGTTTCCCAAGCCCTCAGAGCTATTAGATCCATGAGATCGTCAAAGGGTGGAGTCACCCAGGAGGTAGAAGGTTGAGTCCCAAATACCTTCAGTAAGACCGATTCATCCACAGAAGGGGTAAGGGTTTTCCAGTCCCCCCTTTGCTTCTGGATTTCCAAAATGTCTGCAAATGAGACATCCTCAGAGGTGGACCGTGGGGACCCTTCTGTTTCATCTAAATCGGTATCAGATGTGAGAGATTCCTGAGGGGAATCTATGTGCCTCCTCTTGCGCAGTCGTTTCCTCGGAACATCCTCAGCGGGGGCTTCTGGGGATGCATCTGAGGAACCGGAGTCGCCCTGTGGGGACTTCTGAGGCATTGGGTCTCGATGCTTGGTAGGTACCAAAGGCAAAGAAGCAGAACGCGGGCCTTTTGGGGAAGGAGATGAAGATACCGATGAAGTATGTGTCTGATCAGACAAGACCTTCCTCATGATGTCAAAGGCACTGGTGCCCAGACCCGAAGATCCGACCCGATCCGAAGAAGGAGGTCGTTTCTCCGGAATTGGAACCACGGGCTCCGACACCAAGGACGGATCCGAACTGATCTGAGCCGAGGCACCGAGGGGAAGAGTCGGAACAGATATCTCGGTTCGACTATCCTCCCTGGAACCCAGGAAAGATCTTCGGCTCCAAGACTCTCCGGCTGGTTCCGAAGGAGTCGAGGTCAACGGAGCCAATAGCACTACTGGAGGCTTCAGCACCGAGGGCTCTACAATCATCGGTTCTTTGACTCCTAACACCGATGACTCGACGGGTCTCGAGGGAGGAAGTGTTGAGGGAAATGGAATAGCTTCGAGTTTTGAAACCAGCTGGGACGAAACCTCGATTAATTTGGACAAAGCCGAGTTCTCCATAAGCTTCTGTACCACTCGGTCCACATCGGAGTCGGAAAGTGGCCTTGAAGAACGGGTCGAAGGGATTGAAGCCGTCACCAAGCGAAGGATAGCAGACGGTGGTAGCTCTGATACCGGCTCCAAGACCTGAGCCTCGTGCTGAGATAAAGTCTCGACACCCGGCACCGAAGTCATAGGAGCCGGTGTCCGAATCTGAAAAGAGGTGCTCGGAGCCGATGACTTGGGCTCCGACACTCTTGAAGACTTCGACCCCTTCGAAGACTTAGAAACCTGTTCAGCCTTGTCCAGGGCCTCCTGAAACTCGGGTTTAAGCAACCCTCTGTCAACCAACTTCCTGCGTCTTTCCAGCATGACCCTCCCACTAAAGGAATGACAGATGGAACAGTCTTCCTGCAAGTGGAGAGGGCCAAGACAGTAGACGCAGGATGAGTGGTTGTCAGTAATGGACATCTTCTGTCTGCACTGACACCTTTTAAAACCAGATTTGGTCTTTTCTGACATTTTTAAAAGAAAGGGAAAAATCACAGCACACTCAAAGAAAAAATCCCTATAATACAATTTAAATGTAATATATATATCTAAACTGTAAAACACACACACAGCACACTATGATATATATATATATATATATATATATATATATATATATATATATATATATAAAAATAGAAAAAGTTAAAGGCAAAAAACAACTTTTTTTTTTTTTTTTTTTTTTTTTTTTTAAGTACTGTAAATTCTGACAGAAAAACGGCCTAAGGCCTTTACTAAGAATTTTAAAGTAACAAACTAACTAAACTAGTCTTAAACAACAACTATATAATAAAACTTATCAAACACTATAAAGAAAGAGTATAAATTGTAAAAATAGAAGTATATAACAAGAAATATATAGTAAAAACTCTACTGGCCCGAGCCTCTCGATGCGATCTGCTGCTAGCGGCAAACTAGATCTGAGGGTTAGCACCTGAGGATCATGGGGTATTACTGTGCCTCGAGCTTTCTCGAAGATGCGGAGCTGGTGATGCGGCCGACTCGGAGCCGAGGATCGGCTCCGAACCCGTGTGTAAGAACAAATGGCGAGATTGAACAATTTCACATTAGCTATTAAAATAGCTTTTGGGTACAAAATATCAAATTTCTCTAAGAGAAACAGGAAAAAAGAGGGTACTTAGCCACAGCCAAGGGAGACCACGTCCGAGCTACACAAACGGCAAACGAGATCTGGGGATGTGGAGCAGTGCACCATGGGATACCCACTTGGCCCAGCCAATGAAAGACATCGAGCTAGTAAAATCGGCCGAGTCGGAGCCGATATTCGGCTCCGAACCCACGGGTAAGAATGTAGGCGAGATAGGACTACATAACATTTATACATTTTTTGGCATTGAGCTTGAGCCCATGACTCTGGCACTAAGCATCTGTTTCTGTAAGGCCCTTTTGTAGAATATCCACATCATTTGGGGATTCAATAATGGCTCCCAGTTTGCAGTCATCTGCGAACTTTGTTAGCTAGAGTCCCTTAGTGTTGGCCTGTACTTCAGAGAAGTACATGCCAAACAAGAGCAGTCCCAGGACTGAACCCTGAGGTACTCCACTTGTCTGGAGCTGGATTTGGAGTTGGCTACTTTTACAGTGTGGGTTCTGTCAGTAAGCCAGTTGGCAACACATCGAGTGATGTAGGGATTAATGCCCAGCTTAAAGTTTATCTATGATTCCAGAGTGGGGGGATGGTGTCGAAGGCCTTGGCAAGGTCCAGATAGGATCTGTGTGGACCGCCTTACCCTCGTCCACAGCTCTGGAGACTGATTCGAAGAAGCCAATCAGGTTCAGGAGACAAGATTGGCACTTCACAAACCCAAACTGGGTAGGGTCCAGTGTTTGAAGGTTGCCAATGTCTTTGTTTATATGTTCCATGATAGTAAGTTCCATGGCCTTGCAGATCAGGCTAGTCAGACTGATGGGACGGCAGTTCCCAGGATCCAAGGTGAATTCCCCCCATGTGGAGTAGGATAACTGTAGCTGTGTGCCACTTAGTAGGCATGAAGCCTGAGGGGAGGCTATGATTACACATGACACTTAGGTGAGGTGCCAGTTCATTTTGTAGTTCATGTAGTACACAGCCCGGGATGTCGTCTGGTCCCATGGATGCTGTATTCTTAGCTTTGGAGAGTGCGGTTTTTACCTGTGTGGCCATTATTACTGAAATTTAGCAATCTTTTGGTATCGATATGGGCCCTTTAGAGGGTGACAGGGGGGTGAAGTTGGTACTGAATCGATCTGCCAAGATATTGGCAATATCCTTGGGATCAGTATATTTAGTGCCATTCTGTTGTAGCTCAGAGCAGATCTGAACATTGCCATTTAGATTCTTGACATAGCTATAGAATGCCTTGTGGTTGTCTTTGGAATCTTTGGCAATTTTATTTTCGTAACTAGCTTTGGAGGATTTTATGAGGGATCTCAGCTTCTTACTGAGGCTGGTAAGGGAGTTTTTTGCATCCTGGAATTTTCCTCTTTTCTGCAACAGTTTCTTCCTTTTGTTGTAAAGTTTGTTTATGACAGGGGACCACCAGATTTGCTTCCTTTTTTTTGGAGGAGAGCATCTTGGTTCTATTTGGGATGGCATAATTCATGCACGAGTGGATGTGCTCATACAGTGCCTTAGTGTAGGATTCACCAGTCGAACTTTCAGTTCCCATCTGCATGGGTGTCATGAAGTTTGTCAATTCTGACTTGAGTAGCATGAAGTTGGCTTTGGAAAAGTTTTTTTACGGAGGTTTCCTTACTGGGGGTTGGGGGAGGGATGTGGATGTCAAGGGTGATTAGCTTATGGTCAGACCTGACCAACGAGGGGGTGACCATAAGTGTGGAGCATCGATTTCCCACGTTGGTAAATACCAGGTCTAGGATACTGGAGCCCCTGGTGGGACTATGGATTAGCTGATCCAGGGCATTGGAATTTATGAATTCCAAGAAACGTTGGGCAAAGGTGTTGGCACACGAGTAGTTTTCCCAGTTAATGGCAGAGTATTTGAAATCACCCAGTATTAGGGTGTTTGGTTGTATCTTAATATTTTCTAGTATGTTTAGAAAGGTGTAGTGAAAATCTTGGGGCATGGTGGGGGATCTGTAGCAAGCTACAATTTGGACTGCAGTCTTATCTATTGTTAGTTGCACCTGGAGAATTTCAGACACATTGTGTTGGGCAACTAAGCCTGGTGGTGTAAATATCCTTGGAGCATATGGACACTCCTCCACCTTTAGTGTTTTGGTCCTGGTTTGGTGGCTGAAAAGTGTGGTAAGTGTTGTAGCCTGATACTGCAGGGGTGCTCTTTGCAGCCTTGAACAAGGTCTCACTTACTGCACAGATATCGATGTTCTCCATTTTTAGGAGTGCCTTGAGAGAGTGCATTTTGAGGTTTAGACTTCTAGCATTAAGTAGCATTACCTTCAGATTTTGCATGCTTGTACCTGTTACAGGGGTGGTTTTGTCCTTTGAACTTTGCCTAAAAAAGGCATTATATGGGGTGACAAGAGCCTTAGCCAGTAACCTGAATCCCAACAGCAACAGGTGCAGAACATCTGTGGCAAAGCATCGTGGTCTGGTGATCATGTCGTCCCAGACAGACAGATACTGGATCCCCTTTGAATGACGCCAGGAGGTTGTTGAAGTCAATCATTTTTGTCCTTATACTGTAGTATCATTCTGGGCAAAGGCAGGATACTACTCAGGGCTAGGGTCATTATAAAAGGTACCATAATGGATCTCAAGGATATAAAAAATATGACATCATGATGAATGGTGATGATCAAAGGGACACAAAAAATATTTTTATGGTATCTACATATAACATTTGTAGTGATGACATAAAGAGATGTATATTATATTTTTGGAGATTTCTACAGAACTTCAAAGAAATAAATGAGATGACAAGTAAAAAGTTAAAGTTTAGTTATAAGAGAGGGAGAAATATAAGAGATATAGTAGTACATACAAAATTTGAATTACCTATACAAAATATATGCAGAACAATAAATAATACAGGTACTACATCTTGTGGGAAATGTAAAGTTTGTGTCTATGTAGATAGTGCTTTTCCTTATATAAATGAAATAAGCTTTAAACCTAATGGTTCTTTTAGTTGTGTTACAGAACAAGTCATTTATATTATAAAATGTGGATGCAAAAAATTTTATATAGGACAAACTAAAAGAATGTTTAAAGTTAGGATTATGGAACATTTGAGAGACATCAAGAATAAAAAAGTAGAGAGCCCTTTGGCTCAACATTTTTTAAATACCATAATTCTGATACTGGTAGTTTTAGGGTGTCTATTTTAGAGCATATTAATAGAAATGAAGCTAGTGAGGATAAAATAAAAAATGAACTTCTGAGGAAAGAGTTAATTTTTATTTTAAAGTATCAAACATTAATACCCAAAGGGCTGAACACTGACTGCTGCTGGAAGAGTGTGTTATAAATGTATAATTGTTTTTTTAAATTGAATTCTTAACTGTTTAATTGATTTTTTAATTGTATAATGAGTGAATTCAAATGTGTATAAATACCAGATGGAAGTGTGTTGTTAGTTACTCCTTGAAGGCTTTGTGGAGCCGAGGCGCTAGAGAATCTACAGAGAATAAATTGTTTTGGAATACTGGCAGTTGTTTTTCCTAGGGTCATACCTGCCTGGGGCACATGGTCCGAGAGCTCTTCCATGTCTCTTTTCATGTACTCCAGGGAAATATGTCTCAAGTCATTCACTCCAACATGGACAATGACAGAGTCACATTTGTACTTGTTGTGGAGTGACTTGAGTAAATGTGTTATGCGGTAGATCCTGGCACCCGACAGGCAGCTAACTGTAATTTTCTCCTTGTTCAGCCTGGTGAGTGGGACATTAGTGTTCCTGACTATAGAGTCACCTATGACTAAATTGCTGGGTAAGTTGTCTTGCCTTAGGGGCTGTTGTTGGGTGGCACACTGGTATTGTGGGCTATGTGTCACTTTGGTTGTAACTGGTGTTTGTGTTTCAGCTTTGGAGGTCCTTGTTGGTTGGGCAGGCTACTGTTAAGGGCCTCCGCATATGAGGGTTTTGTGTTGCTATGTGAGGGTGTTGGTGGTGTGGGCTTAGACAAGCTATGTGTTGCATGAGGTGTAGTGCAGGTGTTAACCTTCTCCTCTTGACTGTCTAGAACAATCTTGGGTGGAGAGAGCTTTGCTTCCAGTTTGGCTATGTAACTGCATCTCTCGCAGGTTGTAGTGTTGGGTGGTAGACAGAGAGGGTTGTCTGTGTACATGAGGCAATTGCTGCATTGCCCCAGTATGCCCAGATTCACCAGGTGAACAGGAGAAATCACCAGAAGCTGACCCTTGGACATGCCTGGTTTGGTGTTTTTTTTTTTTTTTTGTAAAGTACAAGAGGTTTTTTTCCCTTACCTTAGTAAGGTACTTTGCAATTATAGGCTGTTTAGTGCCTACAATTCATTTCTCATTAACAAGGAAAGTTGAGTGCTTGTATCAGTTTAAGGCTTCCTTGTGCTTTCCAGCAGGTTTTACAGCAAGTGCTAGTCATAGGGATGCTTAAAGGTAAAATGAAAAAAATGGTTTATCTTAAACACTGCAGTGTGCACTAGAGGAGTTGCATGTGAAAGTAGGTAGCTTAAGTTTTACCTGTCTAAAAAGTTAAGTTTTAGTGGAGAGTCACTATTTTTAAAACAGAAGACAGATTTGAAAGGGGGTGGTCACTTTTGTATTCTGGTACTATGGAATACAGTACGATGGCCAATACATTTAAATAGTTGAAAGGGAGTGATTTCACAAAATTATAATTTTGTGCTTACTCACACAAGCCAGTAAAAGCAGAGAGGAAATGATATGTATGGTCAAATTAACATAAGGGGTAGGCAACTAGAAAGACAGTGGTGTTTAAGAACACAACATTAACCGGGTGGAAGGGTAAGAACACAACAGTAACCGGATGGAAGGGTGGGAACATTTCTGCCTGACTCACAAGAGACAGAACTGTGGTCTCTTTTCAAGTTTTAATATGCAGTTAAAAGTAGAATACAAGTAAAGCACAAGGTAAAGAAAACAAATCACAGTATTCAAAATACAAAAAGGCAATAAAGTAACACAAAATACAACAAATAAAA
This sequence comes from Protopterus annectens, assembly GCF_019279795.1. Lineage (NCBI taxonomy): Eukaryota > Metazoa > Chordata > Ceratodontiformes > Protopteridae > Protopterus > Protopterus annectens. The sequence goes on from NC_056732.1 coordinate 1,455,696,970, forward strand.
AGCAAACTAACCTTTCCCTCACAGCTAAATGTAGCAGAGTCTGGGTGAGCCTTTCTAGTAAAGCTTTTATTTTACCCCTTAAAGAGAAGGTTTAGTTCCTAGCTCCCCCCCCCTCAGTTCACAGATGATTAACATTAACTGACCTGTTCTAACTTATTTGCGAGTCCTTAATTGATTTGTTCTGATTTCTGCCTGGCTCACAAAAGACAGAGCTGTGGGTTTTTTCAAGTTTTAATATGCAGTTAAAAGCAGAACACAAGTAAAACACAAGGCAAAGAAAACAAATCACAGTATTCAAAACAGAAAAAGGCAATAAAGTAATACAAAATACAACAAATAAGCAAACTAACCTTTCCCTCACAGCAAAGTGTAGCAGAGTCTGGGTGAGCCACTCCTCTTTGGCACTTACTTCTTGGAGATCAAAGAAAATCTTAAGGATCATGGCTCCCCAAGTTTGCAGATCACTGTAAACTTGGTGCCATCATAAACTCTCCAGAGAACACCAAAATCCTGCAAGGCAGACTTTCCAAACAGCTGGTGTCAAAACCAAGAATTAAAAATAAATGCCAATAAATGTAAAACTGCATCCTTTGGAAAGCATGATTTCTCTTGTAGCTACCAAGTTGACAACACACTTCCTGAAAGCTGATCCTGTAGTACCGGATCCGGGAACTTGTGTCGACAACAACCTATACTTTGATCACTATATATCCACCATTATAAGGAAGTCCTTTTTCTTCACAGAATGACATCCATATCCAGGAATATAATCATTCCACTGCACTCTGCTCTCATCAACTCTAATGTTGAATATAAATGACCCGTTTTGTATGTACCTGTCCAAACACTTGATACAACTTCAGAAAACTATGCAGAAAGTCTAAAAGCCTTGCCCATTTTCTCCACATCAGGTGACCTCTGCTTTTCACATAGAGCCTCAACAGACCCTATTGTGTCAGACCTATTATACGTTTGCAAGCCCAGTTTAAACACCCGCTCAAGGGATTTCAATCTCTTTTGCAAGTACTTCTCTTACTATATACAAATGTGATTTAGAGAGTTAATGAGAAACCACAAAATCACCCTCAGTTTAGCATCCATGTACCTCATGGATAGGAGCATTAACTAAATGTCTCAATATATCCTTCTTCTATCAGCCTATGGGTTATTCATGAAAACGAAGGGCTAAAAACTACAATGGATATGTAAGGAAAAGCTTCTTCAGATCTTAACAAGTAAGCAGCCTAACAAGTGGCTATGAAACAAAAACGTGGAGATCTTTGTGAATTAGCTGGTTGTCAAACAGTGGTCATTACAGCTTTTTTTACATACTGCCCTAACTTTCAACTGAACCATTCTAGGAAAAAAATAAGGTAAACAAAAAGGAAAAAGGCAGGGCAAGACTTAGGAAGATCTGGCAAGAAACTGAAAAAAGGAAATTTAAGATATTCTGAAGTTCTGTTTTACAGAAATGCTGCTAGAATTATGGAACAAACAGCTTGCAAGTGGTCTTGCACAGTTAATGGTCTCAAGCACACCTAAGACAGAGTTTACTCACGATGTTGGCATCAAGGAATAAACGTGTGGTGAGTGATGACTAGTACTTCACACAAGTAACTGCCACTACAAATTTACAGGCAAACTGACAGGATAAGGTGGGGAGTTCTGCCAACGTCTGACCGTTACTGTACATTTTGACTAAAAGAGAACTTAGAAAAAGGGACAGCAAAGACAGAGGGGAAACTAATTACTACTCATAATTTTTTTTTTATTTACTTATATTTTGATGACTGGGTTAACCCTTCTGGGCTAGATCATTTTCAGAAGGGACTCAAGGATAAAAGCTCCCAAAGATGCAGAAAAAATACTAACAAAAGGCTCAGAGTTATAAATTACTACATTCCATTAATATACTTATGGGCAGTTATACAGGCAAATATATATTCACAGTTATCTGCTTCAAATACGTGATAAAATATAAACTGTACTGGTAATATACATTCAAATGAATAATAAAATATGACCTTCCCATAATCAGCTTATGAATGTATAAAGCAGTACACTTGGTAAAATAGTGCATACTACTACTCCTACTACTACAGTGAGTATCATGAAGCAAGCAAAAAGTTAGCATACCCTGTAACAGGCACATAACTGAAATGCATTCTTAATGAGAGCAAAGGCATTAAGTGCAGATCAATCACTGACAAGCTCCATAGGAGTGGGACTATCTAAACAGTAAAATTAATAGAGTCCAAGGAACAAGTTTTTATAAAGCAGAAATTTATCTGTAAGCTCTGCTTACAAGCAAAGTATTTTTTAAATTCTACATGGAACTAACTGAATGACTACGCTTTAAGAACCTTAATCGGCTCATTTGTTTCTTTTAGGGGGGATGAGCTAAGCACCCCCCCCACCCACCACCACCACCACCACTATGGTCCACTTGTTCTAGTTTGGGAAGCCTTATCAGCCCATTTCTTCCTATGCAAGTTCAGAGTTAGGCATTAGTGATGGGGCAAATGCTGCTCTAATGGAGGCCCCCACTCCATCCCATCCAACCTCTCCCTAGTAAGCAGCATGTGGACTCATAGTGGTTACCTAATCGAGAAGAGACATGCATGATTCCGTACAAGATTATCTCCAAAAAAGCAGCACTCATACCTCTTCAACAGCATAACACTGTCTGACCTCTTCCAAGACCTATCACATACTAACTGTTGGACATTGCTAATACAGCTAACATAACATTATCTGTATTCCCCATCATGGGCAAGCTGGCATTAGGTGCTCAAACCCATCTTCTCTTGCCTGGCCCCTCAAGCATCTATGCTGTTAGTCAAAGTTACGTCTTTCGGTCATAGTTAGGTCTTCATCCCTCTGCATAATAGGGGCAATATGTTTACAAACTTAGTATTAGTCAACACAGGGCATACTGTACCTTGAAGTACAAGGCTACTCCAAGTAACTTCACAGTCTCAACATGATAGCGATACGGCAACAAGAAGTTATGTACTCACCAAAACATTCGAAGTATGAAGTCCATCTAGCCTCACATTCTTACCCGTGGGTTCGGAGCTGAACCTCGGCTCCGACTAGGCCATACTCTAGCTTGAAGTCTTTCAATTGGCTGGGCTAAGAAGGTATCCCATGCTGCACTGCTCCCTTTCCCCAGATCATGTCTGCTGTGAGCTAATCATTCACTCCTCTACATACAACAACATATAGAGAAGGAAGAACATACTAACCAGAAAGGAATTTGAAACCATACCTAACCCCAAGTTCCTCCAGGATGGGGGAAGGAGGGGGGGTAAGTAAGAATGTGAGGCGAGATTGACTACATACATCAAAGGCTATGGTGAGTACATAACTTCTTGATGTTATGTAGTCCAATCTTGCCTACATTCTTACCCGTGGGACACCGTCCCCAGCAGCTGAATCCTGGGAGGCTCAGTGGAAAATACTCCTGAGCACTGTGGAACCAAAAGAAGACCTGCCTCTGGACACCAAATCCAACTTGTAGTGAGTAACAAAGGTGTGAGGAGATGCCCATCTAGCCGCAGCACAAATATCATCCATAGACAACCTGGCCTGAAAAGCTGTAGATGTAGACACAGATCAGGTAGAATGAGCCTTCACTCAAAATGGTAAATCCTTGCCACCTGAAGCATAAATGAATGAAATACAACTGGAAATCCATCTGGACAAAGTGACTTTGGAAACTGGAGACCCAATCCTGTTTTCTGAAAATGAGACAAACAACTGATCCGATTTTCTGAGATTCTTCGTTCTATGTAAACAGAATCGTAATTGTCTGTGCACATCCAGCTGATGAAATCTAAATTCTGCCTTGTTCGAGAACTCTGGAAAGAATACAGGTAGTTCAATGGATTGGTTTAGATTACTGACGGAAGCCACGTTCGGTAGAAAGGAAGGGTTTGGTCTAAAGAATCCCTATCCTTATGAAAAATCAAGTAAGGTGGTCCAACTGATAAGGCTTGAAGTTCCATGACACGTCTGGCTGAAGTGATGGCTACTAAAAAGATAGTCTTCCAAGTCAAATATTTTAAATCACAAGTGGCTGCAGGCTTGAAGAGAGGTGAAGTGAGATATTGTAGAACAAAATTTAACTCCCAAGGCATAACAGGTTCAAAAACTGGAGGACGAAGCAGCATAGTGCCCTTCAGGAATGCCTTACAAAGTATGCGTGCCATGAGACTAGGCTCATCCGCGACATGAAAAGTGGAAATAGCCGCCAACTGGACTTTAACAGTTGCGGCCGCTGATCCTTGGTTGAAAAGCATGGAGAGGAACTCCAGAACTGATGGAATTGGAGCTGTATAAGGATCAATTTGTCTTGCATGCGCCCAGATGGAAAATCTCTTCCATTTGCTGGAATAGATTTTTCTGGTGGAAGGCTTATGAGAAGAAGACAGAATATGAACCACTTCCGGTGAAAAATGATGAAGCCTGACTAATGATGGAAGTGGAAGAGTCAGGCTGTCAGCCGGAGGGTCTGAAGAGAGGGATGGAGCTGCCCTGACATACGAGTCAGCAAATCTGGTTGAGGATCCAGAATCCAGGGGGCGTCCACTAAGTAAGGATGGAGGAAGGGGAACCAAATTTGATGAGGCCAGTGAGGAGCAATCAGAATCATTTTGCTTCACAAAGATTGCACTTTCTGAATAACCTTTGTCAGCAGAGGAACAGGAGGGAAGACATACAGTAGACCGGAGGGCCAACCGTGAACTAGAGCATCCCTGGGTGGCTCCCCCCGAGGGGGGATAAAGGTGAAGTAGCTGCTGCATTTGGTATTGAGGGGGCTGGCAAATAGGTGGCAGCAAGGCTGACCCCACCTGCGGAAACTCTGCTCCGCAACCTGATTGTTCAGGGACCACTCGTGAGGCATCAGAATCGCTCTGCTCAACCTGTCGGCAATCACACTGGACTTCCCCGGAATGTGCGTTTCTACAAGAAAACATTGGGAAGCCACTGCCCACTGCCATACTCGCATGGCCTCTCTGCAAAGGGGATACGACTTCGTTCCTCCCTGTTTGTTTAGATGCCATACCACCGACATATTGTCTGTGTGGATCGCAATTGTCCCGAGAGGAAGAAAGCTCTGAAGTGCCTGCAACGTTAGTAGCACTGCTCTCATCTCCAGGACATTGATATGCAGATGCATCTCATGTTCCTGCCCCGTGCCTTGGACTGTCCTGCCTAGATATTGCCCCGCCACCCAATCTGGGAGGCATCCGTGGTCACTGTTGCAACCGGAGGGGACAGAACGAAGGGTGTTCCCACGTCAAGGTTGCTGGTGTGAAGCCACCAGTGTAGATCCTGCTTGCACCTGTCTGTGATTATTATGAGATGAGAAAGAGGAAGATGTTGCAGACACCACTGGGCAAAGAGTAGCCATTGAAGGAGCCTCATGTGTAGCCTCGCCAAAGGAACCAGCATAATTGTAGCAGCCATCATGCCCAACAATTTCAAGATCAATCTTGCCTTCACTCTTCTCAAAGGGAGTAACGTGTACACTCGGCACCTATAAAGGTGACACACTGCGAGGGCAACAAGGCAGATTTTTCCCAATTTAGAGTTATGCCTAACTGTTGACAGTTTGATCGTGGCATCTCTGGTTTGCAGGAGTAGATGCCTGGTGGTGGCAGAAAGGAGCCAGTCATCCAGGTACGGAAACACTTGGAATCCCTGACGTCTCAAGTGGGCCGTTACCACTGCCAAGCATTTGGTGAACACCTTGGGGACTGTGGTGAGACCAAAGGGCAGGGCGCGAAATTGAAAATGACTGGCTCCCAGCCAGAGGCTTAAATGACTTCTGGATGCCCTGTCCATCTTTATATGGTAGTAAGCATCCTTGAGGTCGATGGAGCACATCCACACTTCTTTTCCCAACAATGGGAGAATAGAATGCAACGGGACCATTCGGAACTTGGACTTCTTTACATGGGTGTTCAATCTGCTGAGATCCAAAATGGGTCTCAGATCCCCTGTTCTTTTCGGCACCAAAAGGAATCTGGAGTAAGTCCCTAATCCGATCTGGTCTGAGGGGACAGGCTGGATGGCTCCGTTTTCTAGCAGCTTTAAAACCTCTGAAGCTGCGGAATCCCTTTGATTGGGTGGAACATCTAGGATTTTTTTGATTGGAGGGGAAGCTGAAGAGAAGGGAATGCGATATCCTCCGGAAATTATTTTTAATACCCATTGGTCCTGAGTTATACTTTGCCAGGCCTCTGGGTATAGTGAAATGCAACCCCCGACTGGCTCCGGAAATGCACAGTCGAGCCTCCCATCAGGAGAGTTGGTAGGGAGAACCATGAAAGGAATCGCGGTCTCCCTGGTTATGCGAGCCTCCTCTGCCACTAGGGCGGCGTCTACCAGAATTACCACCCCCTCCCCTGCCTCTGAAGTCCTAGACTCCTTGTTAGGAGGATGGATGGTAGACGAAGTCTCAGCCAGTTCCTTCTTGGTGGTCGCGGCCACCAACATGGCATTTACAGGAACTCCCTTGGATAGAAATTGTTTGTCAGAGGGAGCGGACAAGAATTTGTTGGGTCTCCTGGGGACTGGTTCCACAGAGTCAGGGGTTTCCCACACCCCTCGATAAACCAGATCAAAAGCTCGAAGGGTGGAGGCACCTAGGAGGCGGAGGGCTGAGCCCCAAAGGCCTTCATGAACACTGACTCCTCCTTGGAGAGATCTTTGGAGGGCCAGTCACCCCTCTGCTTCAAAATTTCCAGGATGTCAGAGAAAGACATCCTCAGAGGATGACCTGGGGGACCCCTCTGATTCCTCGAGGTCGGTGTCTGACGTGAGGGACTCATCTTGAGAGTCAATGTGCTTCTTCTTGCATGTTCTTTTTCTGGGTGCTTCTCGGGCAAAAACACAGAGGGTCCCTCAGAAATAAAGGGACCACTCATGGGGGTATCCTGAGGCCTTGGGTCTCCGCTGTCGAAAGATAGAGGGCGATCAGAGACCCGCACTGGAGCTGGAGGGGACAGAGTGTCAGCGCCAAATGATGTCGCTGAGGACCTGGCCAGTGCGCTCCACATGGCCTCGAACGCTGGTCCCCCTGGCTCCGAAGATCGATCAGCCGTGGAAGACCTCGGGGCAGAAGGGACAAGGTCCAAAGCAGGGGTCAGGCTTCCCCGAGCCGAAGCACCGAGAGGGAGGCTAGGAGCCAAAAAGCGACCCGAGGCCTCCCCCTCGGGTCCGACCGACGAACCATGAGTCCTGGACCCCGTGGACGAGGTCAGAGCCAAAGCCGGAGCCGATAAGCCAGGATGGGCCATCGGAGCTGACCTACGGACATCTGACGGTGCCAACCACTCCGGCTCCGAAAGCCGAGATTCGAGGAGGAAGTATCGATGCTGGTTGGGTGACAGGCTCCGGAGCTGACTGGGCTGGAGCCGAAAACAATTTTGCCAGAACCGGTGACTGGAGAAGTCTCTGCACCACTCTATCTACATACACATCTGAAAGAGTCCTGGAGGACCTAAAAAATAAGGAAGGAGATCTAGACCTCCTCTCCGAAGGAGACCTACGAGGAGGAGAGACCAGCCTAAAATCTGGAGACCGGCTCCGAACTAGCACCTCCGTAATCGGCTCCGAGGGACTTGGAGCCGAAGCAGATTCGGTCAATATACTAACTTCCTGCGGCTCCGAGGACAGTGGAGCCGAGGATGCCGCAGAAGATTTCACTACTTTCTCTGGAGGCTCCGAGGATACAGATGGAGCCGGAGAATACTTTTATGCCTTAGAAGTTTTAGCCTTAGAGGGAGAGGACTTAAAGCTAGAAGCCCTTCCCAAATCCTCCTCGAAGGAGGGTTTCAAAAGTCCTTTCAAAATTAGTTTGTTCTTCCTCTCCTGAAGAACATGCAGGTTAAATGCATGGCAAAAGGTACAAGATTCCTGGAGGTGAATAGTCCCCAGACAATAAATACAGAGTTTTACTCTGTAAAGGCTGTTGGCCGAGGCGCTAGAGAAGGAACTGTTCAACGAAATAAATTTTATTGGAAGGTAGAGCTGGGACTCACTGATAGTCTTTGTTGTTTATATATATACATCTTGTTTGCTGTTGTTTGAATAAATACAGAGTGTCCATCAGTGATAGACATCTTATAACCACATTTAGTACACTTCTTAAAGCCCAAGGGTTTATGCTCTTTCGTATCCTTATATACATGGTGAAAGAAAAAACAACCGTTAATAACAGTCAACCGTTAATATATATAAAGCACGGGAACTAAGCAAAAAGTACAGTTTTGTACCTACCATAAATGTAGATGTTCGAAGATCCACATTGCTGCAGTCCTTACATATGGGTAGTCCGCTGTCCTCAGTCGGCCCGAATACCAAAGTATTAGGCTGACGTCGGTCAAGGCGCTTTAGACTGACATCAGAACGTCAGGGTACAAAAGCGCATGACCAACGTCATATCCTCAGTCTTTTCTTGCCCCAGATGTCAGAAGGCCCTAACAACAAAGGCTAAAGCCAAAAAATAATCAACCACCCCTGCACTAACCATATTTACAATATGTACAACCCAAACCACACCACCACCTCTAACTACAGAGGGGAAGGAGGGAGGGAATTGACTGCAGCAATGTGGATCTTCGAACATCTACATTTATGGTAGGTACAAAACTGTACTATGTTCTTCATCTCACATTGCTGCAGTCCTTACATATGGGTAGAATCCCAAAGCAGAGGTAAGGGAGGATGGCCAACTAAAAGCATTAGGGCTGCCAAAATGCCCTGTAAAATTGCAGTGGCAAATCCAGCCCTAGATTTAGAGTAAAGTGGAAGGTGGTAATGCTTAGAGAAAGTATGCACTGAACTCCAAGTAGCTGCTTCCAAAATATCTTTAGTAGCCACCCCCCTTAAAAAAGCTGTAGAAGTGGCAGTAGCCCTAGTGGAATGAGGCCTAATCCCAGCTGGAATCTCCTTACCATGATGGGAATAACAGAAAGTAATACAAAAACCAATCCACTTAGAAATAGTTTGTTTTGAAACTGGTTTGCCCTGAGAACCCAAAGCAAAAGAAACAAACAACTGCTGAGACTGCCTGAACCCTTTAGTTCTGCTCAAATAATATCGCAACTGTCTGTGTATATCCAAAGTGTGCAAAATCCTCTCCCTTTATTTTGGGGGTTTGCATAAAAGTAGGCAAATGAATAGTTTGGTTTAAAGCCACACTAGAAACCACTTTAGGCATAAAAGAAGGGTTAGTACGCAAAGACACCCTATCCTTGTGGAAAATTAAGAAAGGCTCAACCGCCATAAGGGCCTGTAATTCAGAAACCCTTCTCGCAGAGGTAATGGCCAACAAAAAAGCAGTCTTCCATGATAAATATTTCAACTCTGCTGTTGCTGCAGGCTCAAAAGGTTGTAGAGTGAGTTTCTCCAACACAAAATTGAGATCCCAAGCAGGAGTAGGAGCTCTACGTGGGGGTCTTATATTCTTTACCCCTCTAAGGAATTGCTTAAACAAAGGATGAGAAAATAATGGTGGGTCACAGTCATAGTGAGCAGAGATTGCTGCAGCATGAACCTTTATAGAGGAGAAGGACAAACCTTTGTCCAATAACTCAGTAAGGTATTGAAGAGCAACACTTAAATTAGGTTTAGAAACATCAAAGTCCTTTGCTGTACTCCAAAATAAAAATCTCCTCCATTTATCTGCGTAAACTTTCCTTGTACTAGGCCTTCTGGCCTCCAAAATAACATTCAAAACTTGTTGTGGAAGCTGAGACCCTCCAGGGTTTAAAACAGAATATGCCAGGCTGTTAGATGTAGAGAGTGAAGTTTGACATTGAGTAAATGACTGTTCTCCTGAGACAGCAGGTGAGGAATCGAAGGCAACGGCCATGGAGGCTTCCGTACCAGACTCCTCAGTAATGGGTACCAGTGCTGTCGAGGCCAATCCAGAGCTATTAAAATCATGTTTGGCTTGTCCTGTCTGAACTTCAGGAGTACCTTTGGGAGGAGAGGCAGAGGTGGAAAGGCATATACGTGAAGATTGCTCCAATTGAATGAGAGAGCATCCACTTTCCAAGCTGTGGGATGAAACCTTTTTGTGCAAAACTTTGGCAGCTGGTAATTTAGTGGAGAAGCGAACAGATCTATGTCTGGAGTTCCCCATAACACTGTCAATTTCTGAAATACATGAGGATCCAATTTCCACTCGTGGGGATCCATAATTTGTCTGCTCAACACATCTGCTAAGGAGTTCTGTGTTCCTGGCAGAAACCTTGCCTGAAGATTTAGCTGTAAACTGAGAGCAGTCTCCCACAAAATCATTGCTTGTCTGCATAGAGGATATGAATGCGTCCCCCCTTGCTTGTTGATGTACCACATGACAGTTGTGTTGTCTGTTTGAATCAACACCTGCCCTGGAAGAAGTAAATCCTTGAAAGCTATCAATGCAAATTGGACTGCTAACATCTCCTTCAAGTTGATATGTAAATGTTGAAGTCTGGCAGGCCACGTGTCTTGTACCCATTTTCCATTTAGATGAGCTCCCCAAGCTTTGTCTGAGGCATCTGTCGTTAGAATCTGACTCGCCTCTGGTCGGGTCACAGAGAGTCCCTTGTTTAGGTGACATTCCTGAGCCCACCACAAAAATTCCTTTTGAATGCAAGGTATTATCTGAATGACAGTGTCCAAATCTTGGCAGTGCTGCGTCCATACATTCTTGAGATACCATTGTAGCTTCCTCATATGCAGTTTGGCATTGGGAAGTACCAGAATACAAGATGCCATGAACCCCAAGGCTTGAAGGACTGTCCTTGCAGTCAGCCTGGACTGACGAGACAATTGGTGGAAGTAAAGAGAAAGATTCTTTTGTTTGTCCGGGGTCAAAAAGGCCATCTGGGATGCTGTATTCAGTCTCACACCCAGAAAGCACATGTCCTGAGAGGGTACTAGACTGGACTTTATTTCGTTCACAGAATACCCCAGGCATCTTAACACTGCCATCACATACTGTAAATGATGAAGAAGTCCGTCCCTTCCTTGGGCCAGAATCAGGCAATCGTCCAAATAAGGATAGATTTGTATTCCTCTTAGCCTGAAGAAAGCTACCACTGGAGCCAGAACCTTCGTGAACACTCTGGGCGCAGTAGATAAGCCAAAGGGCAATGCAGAGAACTGATAATGAGAAGTCCCAGCTCGAAAACGCAGATACTTCCTGCAACTGAGCCTGATAGGAACATGAAGATAAGCCTCCTTGAGATCCAGAGTCACCATCCAGTGATCTTTGCCCAGCAGAGGTAAAAGCTGATGTAACGTCAACATTTTGAACTTGGGAATGTCCAGATATGTGTTGAGGATAGATAAATCCAAAATTGGTCTCCACGTGTTCCCTTTCTTTGGTACTAGAAACAGGCGAGAATAAAATCCTAGGCCCACTTCTGGCAGAGGGACCGGTTGTATGGCCCCTAATTGAAGTAGTAGAGAAATTTGTTTGTGAGCCTCTAGTCTTTGCTGAGGAGGAACGTCTGGCATGCCTTTGAAAGGAGGCAAGGTATGGAAATAAAACTTGTAACCTTGGTGTATGATATCCAATACCCATTTGTCTTGGGTAATCAAAATCCAATTTTCCTTGAAGAGTGCCAACCTTCCTCCCAAAGGTGCTGCCAAGCAAGAAGGATCTGGCAGCTGAAAAAGTAGGTCATTGGGCCTGTTTACGAAAGGACTGGCCCCTGCCCTCACCCGAAGATTGTGCAGGTGAACTCCCTGTTCTAGGTCTGAAAGAACCCTGAGCTCTGCCCTTACCATGCCTAGATCTACCCCTAGACTGAGAATCATAAGAAGGATACGTCCACCCCTTAGCAGGCCAATTCCTACTAAACTTTGGAGGCTGAACCTGCAAAAAATCTTTAACAGCCTGCATAGACTTAGCCTTGTCTTCCATCTTCTTCAAGACTGACTCCACAGGTGAACCAAACAACACATCAGACTGCAAAGGAGCATCCAAAATCCTTGTCTTAACATGGTCAGATAAATTCTGATCCTTCAGCCAGGCGTGCCTGCGAAGAACTGAACCAGTGGCAGCCACCCTAGACGAGGCCTGCACAGCATCAAAACCACATTGTAATGAATGCTTACCCACCTGTTCAGAGACATGCACCAAATCTTGTAATTCTTTACACTCAATGCCTTCCGCCAGAGCATCCACCTTAGACTTCAATTGAGAAAGAAGAAAGTTTTGATATTTCAACATATGAAACTGGCAATTCAAAGCCCTCATAGCTAAGGTAGAAGAAGTATAGACCTTCTTTCCCCATCTATCCAAAGCTCTGGCCTCTTTATCTAGAGGAACCAGATTCTTTACCACAGAGGCCTTAATACCCTTAGGTCCCTGACTAATAGTTTCTGGGTCCGCCCTAGGACTCTTATAAAGATATTTATGAGCCTCAGGCACCCTGTAATACCTATCCGGTTTAACAGGCGCAGGAGGCAGAGAATCAGGATTAAGTGAAGCCTCTGAAAACACATCTTCCACAACATCCAGAACAGGAGGTATAGCCAAGGGCCTGTGTTGGGGTAAAAGCAAAAATTCCCTAAGCCTTTTCCGAGAATCAGAGAAGTCCTGACCTTCCCACTTAAAATGTTCCCTCATAGAATGAAGTGTCTCTGAAAAAGAAAAATCCTCTGGAGGAGAAGCAGTAGGAGTGGAATCATCTGCATCAGAATCAGAATAAGGAGAGTACTCCTGCAAGTCTTCAGCCCAAGACTCTGAAACATCCAAGCCTGCTCAAAACCTCCCAATTCTGGCTCCACCCTAGGCCTCTTATCAGGAGGGGGCAAAGAACCTCTAATCAGAGTAATCAAATCTTCTGCCATTTTAAGCATGTGCTTCTTAGGCACAGACCCTGCTGAACTAGGAGTGACACCAACAGAAGCTAAACCTGGCCTGCCTCTGGGAGAAGCCTTGGAAACAGAAGGAGAGGGCCTAACCACCCTAGGAAGGGAGGGGAGTACAGTAACCTGAGAAGCCCCTTCAGCCTGACCTGCCTCTTGAGAGGCCACATCCTGCAAAATCAAAGTCTCCCCCTGAGACTCCAAAGAAGTCTCCGTCGGAACCACCGGCTCCACTGAAGCCTCTAAAGAACCGGCGTCCGGGACGGACGACTCATCTTGCCTGGGTTTAACTGTTTTGTCTTTGCACTTCTTCGAAGAAGCGGGCGCCGGAGAATCCGACGGCATATTATAATTGCACCGCCATCAAGACCAGCCTAGCACAATCTAATCTTCGCTTAATAGTGCGCTTATTGAACCTCGCACAAAAGCGACACCCAACAACGTCGTGCTCAGGCCCCAAACAAGGAATGCACAAAGAATGATAATCCCTATGCGGTATCTGTTTCCCACAAGAAATACAGTTATTCACTTTTTCTGACATCCGGTAATACACTGAGGCAAGAAAAACAAAATATTCCCAACGGGTACTTAGCCAACTTGGATTCGGTCTGAAACTCCGAACTCGAAAAATTTCAGAACGCCGAACGGCACTTGCAACGCTGCTTCTGCATCGGACCATGCGGCAAAAAAGACTGAGGATATGACGTCGGTCATGCGCTTTTGTACCCTGACGTTCTGATGTCAGTCTAAAGCGCCTTGACCGACGTCAGCCTAATACTTTGGTATTCGGGCCGACCGAGGACAGCGGACTACCCATATGTAAGGACTGCAGCAATGTGAGATGAAGAACATCCACAACAGACAAATACAAAAGACCTCTAACTTAATCGGTCTCAACAGGAAACACAAGGAAAGACTAGGTCCTCTAAATTAAATGGTCCTAGCCCAACGGATAGGTACCTACTAAACTAACAAGAAATACAGAAGGGGCGGACTAGGTCCTCTAACTGAAATTAGCCTAGCCCGTAGGGGAAACAGTTAGCGGGACACCACAAAAGACAATAATACCAGAAAATAATTTTACCAAGTTAGATCAGTACGCACACACAACACACAGCTATGAAAATAGCTTTTTTTTTTAAAGCAAAAAACTGTCAATAAAGACAAAAGTGATACTTAGCCACAGCCAAGAGTGATACCACCTCCGAGCTATACGAGTGGCAACCAAGATCTGAGGAAAGGGAGCAGTGCAGCATGGGAAACCTTCTTAGCCCAGCCAATTGAAAGACTTCGAGCTAGAGTATGGCCGAGTCGGAGCCGAGGTTCGGCTCCAAACCCATGGGTAAGAATGTAGGTGAGATTGGACTACATAACATCATGTGTTTTGCAAGTGACACCAAGTCTATGGAGCGGAAAATACTAAGTGCTCAATTTCCAATTTTAGATGAAGATCTGTATTTCTTAATTAAGCATGGACTGTATATCCAAGTTCTCTTTCACAAGTATACCATGACAATCGAAGCTAGGACTGATTAGTGAAAATTAATCAGGTGTACTTATCCCTTGCTTGCAGAACAAATTTTGCTGCTCTAGTATGTTTACTGCCAGACATTTTTTAGTTTCCCATGTCACCTGTTCCATATATTAATTTTGGTAGTAGTAATGCTTCAGATACAATACAGTTTTGAATATGGTGGTAGATAGGGGTTAAGCTTAGATAGGTCTCTATTTTTTGCTTACATCCTTGACTGTGAAGTCAACATGTTCCAGAAAATTTAGACCAGTGTCAACAATGGTACCCAGCTATGTTTAATTCTGTACAACGTTGATGGGGCTAGGATGCCTTTGCTGGTCAGTATGTCATAATCTTCCGTAGATGGTTTACCTAAAACAATGATTTAATTTTTTCTCATTTAGAATGTTTGCTTTTAAAATGCATCTGAGTTACCATTGTAGTATGCACATTGTACTCTTGCACCTGGGGTTGTGGCTGAAAGGGGTTTAAGGATCAGCCTACCTGAAGTGACTTGCTCAAGGTCACACAGTAGGCAAACGAAAGTTAAAGGATACAAACCCTGTACCTTCGGCACAGGAAGCATCTTATTAACAAGTCAGAGATTTGGTCCTCAGCACTAACTACTAAACTAAATGAAAATAAAACATCTTCAACAACTACATACATAGATGTGAAAATCCAGTTTGTAATTCACTTAAATACTGAAACATCTTGAAAGCTGCTGGCTCTTCTATGTCAAAAATAGCCAGGACTGTCGCAAACAACAAGGGCATAAACTGTTAAGACAAAAACAAGAAAAAGTGAGGCAGGAAAGTTGAGTAAAGAATCTTTGTTAAACAAGCTCATTAAAAATGTCAGATACTGTATAAAAGCAATATGAAGTAGGAAGAAGTATGACAAACAGACCACTCTTATTTAAGCTCTAACTGTATATACCAAGTGAAAAAAAGATTTTTTTTATCACAGCCTGATTATCTCTGCAGTCAGAATGCTCTTGGATTACCCTAAGTGATTACTATTGTAATTTATTCTGTTAACACAACCAGCCGGAAAACGGTACTTGCATGTATGTGATTATATTTACTGGAGTGTAAGCAAATATTTTTTCAAAGCTGCCAATATGCTTACATAGGCAGGCAAGGTATCCCTGTAAGGTACTCCTCATTTGAAACTTCATTTGTTACAGCTTATTACTGTTTTCATGTAGATTTTTTTAAACAAACATTTAAGTCAAAACAACAATGTAGCAAATATGCAACTACATCACAAACAGCAAACGAATACATGGCAATGATGTTCTTGTTAAGCTTTCCTGAATAGTAAGATAAATAGTTGTGGAACAAAGCTTTAGGTCTTCCATAAAGGCTCCCACAATGTTGTTCTGCATTATGCAGATCATTCAGAACTGAAATGAACATCTTTTTTTTAATTACCAAGTACTTCTCAAATGTTCAGTGAGTAATAATTGGAACATGCATTAATTACTCTCTATGGAAGTTATTCATCCAGTTATCAACACGTTTTAAGTTATTATCTGTTATCTACTTCAAAACCTCCCATTACCTGAACTTCAAAGTCATCTACTTTCACTTTCAACCAAATACGTATTGTGTATGTACATAAAACAAAAGTCAAAGTAAACTTTGTCACTTTGATTCACACAAGTGCGAACCAAGCAAAATTACGTTTCTTCAGACTCAATGTGCATACAATACATAGACTACATTTAACATGACCATAATACACAAAATTCTACTAACACAGATGACAAACACAACAATAATAAATACGTGCATTACTGCACTGATTTAACAGATTGTCACTCAACTAGGTTATTAGCTTATTTTCACTGGAAAAATTGCACTTGAGTGATTGATTTAAGGCCTACATTTATATTGCACAATAAGACAGTTCAGTTTGATTACTGCTGACTTTGCTGTCTGGGTCCGGGCAAGAGCTTGTTACATATTGCACTGTAGAGACTTTTCAGTATTGTTGGATTACTGTCTTAATGTCCACTGTGAAGGGTGCTGTTCCTAGAGTTCAGTAACCTGATGGCTAGTGGAAAGAAGCTGTTTCTGAATCTCGTGGTTTTGCAGTGTATGCATCAAAAGTGCCTTCCTGATGTTAAATGTGAGAACAGCTTGTAAGCAGGATGAGTGCTATCCCTGGTTATTTTCCTTGCCCTGCTGAGACATCTGGACATATTTTATTTTGCATTTGTTGACTGGGATTGTCTGACTGAGTTGAAGAGCCCTTTTTCAGTGGAGGCCCGGGGAGAAAAGCTCCAACGTATTATACAATTTTCATTATAAATTAGCCTTAAACAGCAATGTTACAAGATTATTATAAGGCATTAAGTAGCAATACAATGTTATACAGTGTCAATAATCAGGAGTACAGCATAACTATTTCAAGATGTATAAAAAGAAATATGTCATTAAGATGAGTATAGTTTTTGGGGTAAGTGGTTACAAAAGCCCAGTTTTATCATGATGTATTTGCATGAAGGCAAGACAATTACAATAGAGGGTTTCTCTGAGGCAATTTGCTTAATAGATTTTAGAAGACAGTAAAAAGAGAAGGAAGATTAGAGAGAGCTAGTGAGAAGAGTGAGTTAAGGGCAGAAAGCAGATCAAGGTATGAGATGTAGGGGATGTTAAGGAGGGAGAGTGCAGTGGCAGGACCAGTGACTTTTAAAGTGCTCTTTGGTGGCTGTCTTAAATTGTTTAGGATGTGTAAGGGTCCTGATTTCTAGTGGGAGCCTATTCCAGGCAATAGTGGGGTGACAGCTGTACATGTTACTTCCAAATTTAGACTTGGGTTTGTAGATTTGTAGTAGGTCTTGGTTAGAGATTCGGAGAGGTCTTCGCAGGCATATGCATATGCAGGCCTTGTATGGATGGGAGGGACTTCCTGATAATCCCCTCAGCTGCTTTTACTACCCTCTGGAGGGACTGGTGCTCAGAAGCAGAACAGCTTCTATACCATACTGTAAAGCTGTTTGTCCGTATACTTTCAATGTGCCCCTGTAGAAGGTTGAGAGAGACGTTGATGGAAGATTTGCTCTCCTCAAACTTCGCAAGAAATGAAAAGATGCCCAATGCTGAGAGTAAGAACACTTTAATTTAAAAAAACAAATCTATTTTTGGATATCCTAGATTCCACTACATTCTCTTGCTGCAAACTTCGCAAGAAGTGAAGCCATTGGTGCACCTTCTTAATGATGGCATTTGTGTTGGCTGACCACGTTAACTCTTCTGCAATGTGCGCCCCCCCCCCCAGAAATTTTGTGCTTTTTACTCTCTCAACTGTTTCTTCATTGATTACAAGTGGAGAGTCCACTCTGTTGCCCTTCCTGTACTCCACGATTATTTCTTTAGTCTTGTTGACATTTAGTGCAAGATTACTGCTATAACACCAACTTAAGAACTGATTCACCTCCTCTCTGTAGGCTGTCTCGTCATTATTCCTGATGAGGCCCACAATTGTCGTATGATCTGCAAATTTGAAGATATGGTTTGAGCTGTGCTTGGCAGTACAGTAGTGGGTTAGTATGGTGAAAAGCAGATAGCTAAACAAATAGCTAATATTAGTTTTGCTTCTGTTGTGTCCCATCGCACTAATTCATGGTGTGTGTGACATGGATTCTAATCTCATGGCTAGGCTTTCAAAGCCCTGGGGAAAGCATTTTCCAAGGCCATTCCAAGACCACTGATTAGATGAATGCGACAGATTCTAATCATTCAAATAACCTGATTAACAGGCTCAGTTCCCTCTGTCCCTTTTTTCACATCTGGGAGTCAGGTGTCAGTGGTATACTCTGGGTTCATGCCACGCCACAGTCATACTAAGGACAAACACTTATCTTGGAGTTTGGGACTAAGGGCAAGTAGGTCAGATACCTTTCCATCTAACAAGAGTTCTCTGTAACTGCCAAAGTAAATCTGTGACATTTACTGTTTTAGTTTATTGACCAGGAAATTCTGACTGTGCAAAGCCCACTTTTCATAGGAAGTCCAAGAAGAAAAAGATCCACAGATAAATACACTCAGTTGTGAAGTCTAGAAGAAGGAATTACAGTAAAGTATTCCCTGGATAGTACTGATGCCCAAGAGACTGCGCCACAATCACTGTGAATTTCTTTGTCATGTAATACTCTAGCGAAGCCCAAACCTAGACTGAAGAATCCCTACTGCCACATCATGGTGTCTATCAAATTGTACCCACTCAGTATAAGAATAAACTAATGAAGATCTGACTTAAAATTAGTATTTGTTTTAGGTCACAGACTTGCTAGTATTAGGAGGAGTTATCATTCACTAGCAACATAGCTCTCTGGCAACAGACATAAATGCAAGTACATGACCTGCAGAGTACTGGTTAGGGTGCATGTACCAGCTTTGTAGTGGTAATAACAGCAGATTCTGCAACCTGCCTAACTAAACCCCTTCCCCTTTCTTAAAGCAATTAAGAGATCTAAAGCTGTCTAAGTATGCTTTAAAAGTACCACTGGATTCTCGCATCACAGCTCAGCTCTCTTATCAGCCAAAGATGGCACTTAGCAAACAAAGCTTTACAGTACCATCGCCTCTACAAATTGCCGTCCCCTAACCACAGTTTTTGCTGTTTCCTGCCATTAGTTCATTAAATCACTGACTGACCCTCTTGCATTCTTATAATGTGTCAATTCTCTACATACTCCAGTGAAGTCTTCTGGTTTGTGACTATAACAGCTGTAAACTATACCACTGATGCAGTTGCACAACATCCCATCTCCCAAAGTACAGCTATTGCTATAGATTTACAGATTACTCACCACATGAACAGTTTGGTATCAACAGGAAAAATCTACCTAGTATCTAAGTAAAAGCAGAAAAACCTAGAAATGAAGTGCTGTTTAACAGTAGCTCACTGTCCTATGACCTACCCAACACCAGATCAGTCACATCGTTATACCTAACCCACCACGCATAACATCTTGCTAAAATGGCCTCCCACCAAACTATCTAAAGGACCCTCTTACCGAGCAAAACCATTCTCACCAATATCTATAAATCAGAACTCTATTATCTATCAAATACTTCTCCTGCATAACACCTAACCCACCATCCACCTATTCAATCTCTCCGTTCAAACACCCATCTAAAAGGTGCACTGAATCGATCAATTTACAAGGTAAGGTACTTTGCTGTTCAGTTTAAATGAGATTCCCTCACCACTGTCGCAACCATAAACAACATCTTGGTCATAGTGCCTTACTGTCATCTGAATTACTGAGGTCTTCAACAAAGTCCATTCAGACTCCATGTACCCAGCCTCTCCAGGATGCATGCAACACCTTTGCAGATGGAAGAGATGAATTCTATATCCCACATATGCATGTACTACGCATTCTCAAGACACTTTCAATACATTTTTGAGACTCCCAGAAATGCACAGAAAAAGCCTTTTGTTTAGTGAAACTGAGGTCTGCAGAATATTTTTCCATTAAAGCAGCAATTTCCTTTTACTATTTGGTGCTGTTTTGATTGTAGTTTGTTTCTATTTTAACTGTACACTGGAATTTGGAATTTTATACAAGTAACCTTTCTGAGTTTGTTTGTTAGATTTTATATCTATCTACCTAGAGGAACATACTTGACAAACGATCATGGGGACCATAGGATGCCTAGCCATATACACCTTTAAGCAGACAAATTTAAAAGTTCTTGCCACGCTTTACAAGCACTTAATAGTGCTCCCTTCCCAAATCGAGCAGGGCTGTACATGACAACCCCTGTGTAAATCTGTGTCTACCTATCCAGTGAGCAAGTCTAGCCTTAAAGGTAGCCATAGTAGTACTTTGTTATTTCACAGGCTAGGAATAAGTAAAGTTAGGAACCTCTCTCTCCAACAAATCTTGATTATTTACTGGTGACATTTAAGTCTTTAGTGCAAGTATTTGTAGGACATTTAAGTCTTTAGTGCAAGTATTTGTAGAGCCACTGGCTTTGCAAAGAAATAGGAGATCAAATAGGACTTTGTCTTTCATGATTTGAAAAGTGATACACAGGTTACCTCTCAGCAACCTGTAGGATATGAAGTACAAAAAGATCTTACTAATCTATTGGGATAGCTGAAGGACTTAAGACCTTTAACTTTCTTGTTTAGAAATTTATGGGAACTTTCCAGTTATGGGACATGCTAGAATTTAAGCATAACAAAGGGGTATTTATATTCAATGATGGGTCAGATAAGGGAAGAGTACAGTGGTAGAATGACTTCTTTGGATCTTGAAGATATTCCCCTTGGAAATTAACTGGGCCAGATAGAAGGATTTCCTGACTGGTGGAGACAAGATTGAATAAAAGAAACCTATCCACATATGTAACTAGGACTCTTAACACTACACCTGCCAGAAGTAGGATCCCACTTATAACATATGAGGTGGGAACTATTTATCTGCTAAACACTACTATGCTACACTTTCTTTCATTTAGCTGGAGACTGTTTTTAATGCACTACGTATGTGCAAATCCCAACCTTTTTTACAGCTGTTCTGTTATCAGTGAATGAGTGGATAAAAGTTCCCAGTTTGTAGTCATCTACAAACTTGGTCAGCCACACTTCTGGGATATTGGATTGAATGCCTGCAAAATGACAAACAGGAGAGGGCCCAGGATAGATGCCTGTAGTACCCCACCAGATACAAACTTACATTCAAGGATGGAATGCACAACTTTCACAACTGTTGGATAGCTAATTTGCATTCCAGTGGACAACGTAGGGGTTTATATTAAGTTTACGTACTTTTTTCAATACTAGCATGGGGGAACAGTATTAAAACCCATGGCAAAGTTGACATAAGCAGTGTGCAAGGAATGACCACTTACAATAGCTCCTGTAATGTTTTCAAGAAGCTTACTAGGTTTAGAAGGCTTGAACAAGGCATCCTTTACAATCTCTTGGTTACAGGGCTCAGGTTCCTCCCCAACCCATAGTTCTCTCCTATCCAAGCAATACCTCACATCAAGCTGGCCTGCTTGTAACTGGCACTTTATCCAACAGAAACAAAAATTTTGAATAGCCTACCAATGATGAGAAAGATGAGAAATCAACTCAAGTTTGAATATATGACAAGACCTCGGACAAGTCCATTTGATCAGTCAAAAGCCACTAGATAACAAATTTAGGTAGGGTACAGAGAGAGAGAGATTGACCCAGACAGAAGAAGATAGCTCAGATTTAACATTATGGGACAGTTTTCCCAGCTACTACCACTCCAGAGTGGTCTCATGGATGGATATTCAGAAGAAGGGCAGAGCTGAAGGATGCATGGGAGCTAGATTGCATGTCCAGCTTATAATGAGACACAAAAGTGTGAACAAATTTCAAGTAGCCATAGCACAACTCTTGTGTACAGGAACTCCACAAAATAAGCAGTGGGGCCTCCACTGTTCTAACTGAAAGAGCTTTGAGTTTGTGTGGAAGAGCCCAATCACTTTTCTTTACAGGCAAAGGTAATACAATCAGAGAGCCATCTGGACAGTGTGACATTAGAAATAACTTGTCCCTACCTAGTCTTTGAGAAGGAGACAAAAGGTTGATCTGTTTTCATAATTCCTTCAGTACGATACAGATAAAATCTCAGTTGACAGTGAACACTCATCATGCTTAAGATATATTCACCTTTGTTACGTACACAAGACTGGTAGGTTAATTGTCTGGTTAAGTGAAACTTGTGAGGCCACTTCAGAAAGAAAATTTTGGTCAGTCAGAACAGACACCCTATCTTTGTGAAAAAGTATATACAGAAGTCGGCATAATAAAGCTTTTATTTCTGAAATCCTCCTGACAGAAGTGGCAGCTACTACAAAAATGTGTTTACAACACAGACATTTCAGACCTCTAGATGCTGGTGGTTTACAAAGTGGTCTGGTTAGAACTTCCATTTAAGAAAGCCTTTAAGTGTTTCAAAGATGCAATGGGAGTCCGATTTTCCTCTAACATAAAAACTGGATATGGATGTTAGCTGATACTAACTTGTTGAGAGGCTGGCAACTTCCTGAAATAATCCTACTAGTAATTCCAAAATAAAGGGCAGAGGTGCTGACAGCAGATTTTAGCCTTTAGAAGAAGCAGAAATAACAAATCTTTTCCATTTGTTTCTGTAAACCTTTCTTCAATTAGGTTTCTGGGATGATGATAATAATATGAATAACTGAAGCAGAAAGCCTGGTCATCACTGCAACTGGAGGAACCATGCAGATGCCTTCTGGGTTTTAACATCTTTGTGAGGCTGGCAAGACAGATTAAATAGGTCTGTAAGAGGATCCAGAACTCATTAAGGGCATTTCAGATGAGGCCAAAGGAAGGGAAAACAAGCCTTTTGGGATCAAAAGGGGGTAATGACAAAGTAGAGATGTATAAGATCTTACCATAATGGCAGATGCCCTTCTTTTCACTTTTGCAGTACTCATTACAATAGGGATCCCCTTGTCAAGGGCAGCCTGACGTCCATCCAGTATACCAAAGCCTTTAGATTGCTTTAAGGTAAGCTGTACATCACATGTACACTCCTCGCATATAGCGTAGGGCATAAAGGTGATATCTGGATGTATCATCCTCAGAACTGAGATTCCCAGTAGGAACACCAGAACAAGAAAGAAGAGGTAATCAGTACATCCAGAAGAGAAAAGAATCAGGGGGAGGAGTGAGGGACTGAATACTGCAATAGTAAAGAGAAGAGCAACAACCGTTACTGTAAGATCTTACACAACTACACTATGTCCTTCCATTTCACTGTTGCAGTATTCTTTACAATAGGGAAAGTGCAAAATCTCAGGAGGAAGAGCGAGAGGAGGATGGACAAGCAGGGAAACCATGGAGAATGGCCTTAGCAAAACAAGCTCTAGCGCTGGAAATCATATCCAACTTATAGTGCTTAGTAAAAGTATGCACAGAAGTCCAGATGGTTGCCTCAAGAACAGAGTTAGTATCCAAACCCTTAAAAAAGCACCAGAAGAAGCCACAGCCCTAGTAAAATGAGCTATAACAGAAGAAGAAGAAAGACTCTTGCCATGGAAGGCATAACAAAAAGAAATGGCTTTAGAGATCCAAGTAGAAATAGTTTGCTTGGAAACAGGCAGTCCTAAGGATCTAGGATGAAACAAAGAGCTGATCAGATTTAGGAAAAGTCTTAGTTTTACCAAATAGAATCTGACTTGTCTGTGCACATCCAAAGTGAGCAGCACCTTCTCACTAGCAGATTGTGGAGAAGGGAACAAAGTGGGCAAATGAACAGACTGAGTACGAGACAACTCATTCACCACTTGAGGCATAAAAGAAAGATTTGTACGAAGGGACACCTTGTCCTTATGGAACACTAAAAAAGGAGGACAAGCCATAAGGGCTTGAAGCTTAGAAACCCATCTGGCAAAAGCAAGGGCTAACAAAAGAACAGTCTACCAAGAACAATGACGTAAGGAAGATGAAGCTGCAGGCTCAAAAGTAGCCTGGGTCAATTTTTCTAAAGCAATATTAATATCCCAGGGAACAGGAGCAGGCTTCCTGGAAGGTCTAATATGAATGATGCCTTTAAGAAACTGTTTACCCTCAAATCTAGAAACTAAAGGAGGTGATAAATGCAGACAAACAGAAATGGCTGATAAGTGGAAAGAATAAGCCACTCCAGCACTGAGCAGTTCACACAGATAAGATGGAATCAGTGGAACATCCACAGAAAGTGGATCCATGTTACGGGAAAGACACCAAACAGAAAACCTCTTCCATTTGGATAAGTAGGATTTCCTAGTTGTGAGCTTCCTGGCCTCCTCAGAAACCTAAGTATGTCCTCAGAAAAACGGTATCTGTATGGAATCAAAATCCTATCACCCACAGTGTCAAATGAAGAGTGGACAGATGAGGATGGATGAGAGATCCTCTGTCTTGTGTGAGTAGGTTCACCCTGTAAGGTAACTTGTGATGAATGCCCTTGGCTAAATGCAGAAGAAGAGGGAACCAATGCTGTCGGGGCCAAAAGGGAGTAGTCAGCAAAATTTTGGGAGCATCCTGTTGTATTCTGAAGAGGACTTTTGGAATTAGCGGAAGGGGGGAGGCATAAAGCAACATCCCCTTTCAGAAGAAATAGAGGGCATCCACCATGGGGCACAATAAAAAGAAAGTTGTCTGTTCAGAGTGGAAGTAAAAAGATCTACTTGAGGAGTACCCCACTAGTGGACAATGTCCAGAAACACATTCCTGTGAAGCATCTACTCATGGAATTGTGTTATGGCCCTGCTCAGAGAGTCTGCCATAATGTTCTGACCGGAGGGAATATAAACTGAAGAGTTAACATGATACTGTGATATTGCCTGTAAACACCATGAGAGGCCCTAGGGAGAACAGGGGGTGAAATGCTTGAAGAACCAGCAGAAGAGCTCTCATCTCTTTCACACTGAGGTTGTCTTTCCTTTGTTGAGGTGACCAAAGACTCTGCACCTTTAGAGAGCCAAAGGATGCACCCCATGTCTGAAGTATATGTGAACAGCTAATGAGAGGGAAAAAGGGGTTGAAAAGGGAGCCCTAGATTAAGAGTCGACTGCTGAATCCACCACTGAAACTCTAGCTTAAGGGAACTAAGAAGTCACACTGACTTTAGAAACCACTGAAGTTTTCTCATGTGGAGTTTGGCAAAAGAGAGCATAGGAATGGTGGTGACCATAAAGCCTACAGCTCTCAGAAACTCTCTGGCTGTGATTAAGGCCAGAGGCAGAAGGGATTGAAAGAAAGAAATGAAGACGCAAAGCCTTGGGAGGAGGCAGGGATGCCATCATTGCAATACTCTAGATCCTGCACCACCGAAATACATGATCCTGTGAAGGAGTCAGAACGGACTTTTGTAAAATTATAGTGAACCCCAGGCTTTGCAAAAGGGAAATGGCAAAGTGAAGATGCTTCAGTAGAATCTCTGGAGAGGATGCCTGAAAACAGGAGATTGTCTAAACAGGGAAAGACTCGTATCCCTCTTAGCCTGTAAAAAGCAATCACATGAGTGAGTCATTTGGTGAATACCCTTGGAACAGTAGAAAGGGCAAAGCAGAGAACTGAAAAAGCTAGGAACCATCAGAGAAATGTAAAAACTTCCTGAAAGGGGGATGAATAGGAATGTGAAGTTAAGTATCCTTGAGGTCCAGAGACACTAGAAAAGCCTGAGGAAGCAGCAGAGAGAACAAATTAAGGGACCTTCAGAAAGTTGTTTAAGTGAGAGAGGTCCAGAATGGGTTTCTCCAAGTACCCTCTTTCCTGTGAACCAAAAACATTCTGGAGTAAAATCCCTTCCCCCTTTGAGAGACTGGAACTTCTTGAACAGATGCTAAAGCACCTCTGGAAAGAAGCCCACTGTTCCCAAGGGAGCTGAGGAATAACCATAAAAGGGAGAAGAGCTTTCCACACCATGTAATACCCTGGGTGGATAATGGACAGAACCAATGAATCCTGAGTAATCTGTAAACAAACTGGAAGGGATAGGGAACGATGACGAGAAAGAATGTGGCCAGGAAGAACAGGACATTCAGACAGCACCTGGTTTGTCAGGAAAAGAAGGTTTCTATGTTATAGGAATCTTTGCAGTTTTAACAGGAGGAGCCCCTTTTTAACCTTTGGGAGGAGGGTGAGACTGTCTAAGAATAAAAGCCTGCTTATTAGGGTAATTTGTCTGAAATTTAGGCACAGGAGAAGCAAAAACATGTTTAAGTTCCTGTATAGCCTTTCTCTTATCCTGAACAGACTTAACCAAATCAGAAGCAGCTGCACCAAATAAGTGTTTGTTATTCAGAGGAGCATCCATCAACTTAGCCTTAATATCATCAGGCAAAGGTTGAGGCTGAAGCCAGGAAAAGAACCAAAAGCAACAGCTCTGGAAGAAGCATCAGCTGCATCACAACTGCACTTAACAGAATGGAGAGCCACCAGAGAAGAGGTTGCCAACAAGAAGAAAGCAGAAGTCTTCACTTCAGAATCGGTAAGCTCAGAAATTACTTGACAGGCCTGAGAAAGAAGAGCCAAAACATATCTGGACAGGGTCCGACAACTAACAGTCCTAAAAGCTAAGGTAGCAAAGGTATAAACCCTTCTTACCTAGTCCTTCCATAGTCCTGTTGTCTTTATCAGAAGGAAGAAGCTCTGTACAAGGCAGTAACTGAGAAGGTTTGTCAGATGTTCCTGTCACCACAGAAGGGAATTTGCAATCCTCACACACCCTATAAAACCCATCAGTTTTATTTTGTGGGGGGGGGGGGCAGGGGGCTAGGAGCCTGGATCCTGAGACATGGTAGAAAAGGCATCCAACAAGGCAGCCAAAAGAGGAGTGACAGTAGAAGGTCTGGAAGAATCCATTTGCAGAAGTTCGTAATGCCTTCTCTGAACATCAAAAACCTGGGCACAATCCCATTTAAAACATTCCATCATCCTGGAAATTATGTCTCCACAAGAATTCTCCTCAAAAAGAGTGTCAACACTAGTAGACCCCTCCTCAGAATCATAGTCTAAAGGAGAAGGAATCTGGGAAGAATAAGAAAGGGATTCCTCACCTGAATCCTGAAGATGGAGTAGGAACAGAAACTCATTGAGGAGGATCCAAAGCCATGAGGACAGAAAACAAACCCTGAGTGAAATTCAGCCATTCACTCTGAGGGTCCTTAGGAGCAGGAGAAATGTGTTTTCTTTTTTTATTTCTTTTTCAATGGGATGTCTACCCTGTAAAACTTAGAAGGCTCAGACACCGGACAACATTCCACAGTTGTAGTCAGAACTTCATCGCTAACCAAAATCTGAGGAATAGTCCTAGGCCCTTTGGTGATAATCAGCTGCATTTCCCCCTTAGCATACGAAGCAGACCTCTGCCAAGTCCTCCAGGGACATGCATGAGGACGGATCCATGATAGCCTCCAAAGCAGTCATAGCAGAGGAATCCAACAGAGGAGCCAGGCGATCCTCTGGACTTTCACTAGCCTCGGGAGAGACATCTGGCAAAGGCGGCATGGTGGAATAATCGGACATAAGCTTCTTGGTCTTCTTCATGAATGGCTGACCCTCAGAGCAGGAAGTTCCCTCCATACTATCTTTTGCTAAAAGCTTAAGACA
Source organism: Protopterus annectens (assembly GCF_019279795.1). Classification (NCBI taxonomy): domain Eukaryota; kingdom Metazoa; phylum Chordata; order Ceratodontiformes; family Protopteridae; genus Protopterus; species Protopterus annectens. Next base: position 1,455,724,496 of record NC_056732.1, read on the forward strand.
TTTGTTCTCTAAATACAGCTGTGGCCAAAGAGGAAAGCTGACTAAGGAGAGTCATTGGGACAAAAGCCTGACAAATGGAACAAGACGTATGGTTGTGGGAAGCAGCCAGACAAATTAAGCACTGCTCATGATGGTCTTTATGGGGAGTCTGTCTGCCGCACTGGCATTTACCCATTCTGGATTACATAAACCCCATAAGAAACAATACAAAAGGAAAAAAAAGATAAGAGCAAACACCACAATGGGGCACTTATCTGAAACAGCTTGGTGAACCAGCAACAAATTGGGCGTTCAGAGCAATGATCAAAACATGGCATTTGGAGTGGCAGCAAAGAAGTTCTGAGGATGGTATGTCTGGAAATCACCTTTATGCCCTACACTATATGCGGGAAGCATACATGTGACGTACAGCATATGTTAAAGCAACCTAAAAACTCTGGTATACTGGCCGGACTTCGGGCTGCCCTTGCCAGGGGATCTTTACTGTAATCAGCACTGAAATGGAAGGACATTCACTGTTGCCTTGCACCTGATGGCTTTCTGCAGAAACTTGGTTATTAGGGAGAGGATGGAAAATCATACAGGAGATCGGGGTCCCAATTGTGGACTAGGGCATCCCTCAGTGACTATCCCTCTGAAGGGATCAATGCTGCTGCACTTGGTGTTCAGGAGGGAAGCAAAAAAGTAACAGCATGGCTGGCTTCAGCAGCTGAAAATCACAGATGCCACTAACTGACTTGAAGTATTACTTGTGGCAGAAGAGCAGGACTGCTCAGTTTGCCCGCCAAAACACTGGAACTTCCGAAGATGTGCATTGCTACTAGAAAGCTTTGATAAGACACTGCCCACTGCCACACTATCCTGGCTTCCCAGGATAATGGGTATGAGTGGCCCTCCTCCCCATTTGTTGAAGTAACAGACTATTGCCATGTTGTACGTCTTGATGGAAATCACAGCCTTGAGGAGACTGTACTGAAAGGCCTGCATCACTAGAAGGATCACCCTCATCTCCAAGATACTGATATAAAGATTGGCCTCAGTTACAGACCACTTACCTTGGACCATCTTCCCTTCAAAATTCCCCCCATCCCACCCCAGACGGAAGACCTCCATGGTCACAGTGGCTATTGGGGGGGTGGAAAAGTGAAAGATCAGCCCCAGGAGACAGAAGGGAGGTCAACCACCACAGAATGTGATGGCTGCATACTGTGGTGAGTCAGTGGAAAGCAAAGACGTTGATGTAACACTAACCACTGAACAGAAAAGGTCTACTGCAGTACTCTCATGCAGCATCTTGCCTGTAGAGCCAGTGTAAATCGATGCAGCCACTGACTCCAATAGTCAAACAATTAACATTGCTAGGGGATTGGAAGAAGAGGAAAGGACTTCAGAAGCTTGATGATAGACAGAATCATTAAGTCCAGAAGTTTGGTTATTTATGATTTTGTGAGCAGGTGGCATCCTATGAATTCTTCAGCTAGTTTGTGTCAGCTGGCTTTTCTTCAAATTTACTGCAAAAGTGTTCAGAGAACTGGTGCAAGAAGTCCCTGCTTTGGATTAGTATATTGCTGGGGAGTGGTTAACAACCAGTCATCTAAATAGAGGAACACCCAGAACCCTTGCAGTCTTAGTTAAGCTGCTACCAGTGCCATGCACTTGTTGAACATCCTGGGGGCTGGTAGTCAGATCAAAGGGTAGTGCTCTGAAATGGAAGTGATTTACCTCCAGCCAAAAGCAGAGAAACCTTCTGGACTGATTCACTATTTTTACATGGCAGTAAGTATCCTGAAGGTCTGTCAAGCACATCCAGTTGTCCTGCTTCAGAAGAGGTAGAATGGACTCCTCCATGACCATCTGGAGCTTTGTCTGTTTTACAAACTGAATTAGGTCACTGAGGTCCAGACTGGGCCCGAGGTCCCTGGTCTCCTTCAGAACAAAAAAGAATCTTGAATACGCTCTGAATCCTTGCTGGTCTGGTGGGACCTCCTTGACTACTCATTTTTCTAGTAGCTTGGATATTTCTTCTGCTGTCAAGCTCCTCTGACTGGGTAGAATGTTGGAAATTCTCTTTTTTGCTTGTTGGGGGGGGGGGGTGGAAGCAAAGGGAATAACGTTGCCTCTGGTGATTACCTTCTGCACCCAAGAATCTTAAATGATGGCTAAGTGATGCAGAGACGAGCATCCCTCAACTACCTCCACAGTGTGGCAGCTGAGCAACCATTCAGGAGTGCTGGAAGGGCTTCTAAGTAAAGGGACCTCAAAACCCTCGATTCAACAGTTGCCTCTGCTCCCTGGGTAATGTCCATTAAATTTATTCCTCCATCTGCCACAGTGGTCTCTGTAACCAGAAGTGTCCTGGGCAAAAATATGGGACACATGAAGCCAGAGTTTCTTTCCACCTTTGCGGTTCCAAAAAAAAGTTGTTTGGCGGGGTGGAAAAACATATAGCTATGGCAGACAGAGTCTTGGCCTCTTGCTCACTTCTTGCAAGCATCTCTTTACTTAGTCCAAAAAGAGTTAATTCAAAGGGTACATTGATAAAGAATGTCTTACAGATCTCCACAAAATCACAGACAAGTAGAAATACCTGTGCCTGCTGCACTCGGAGTGCCATCTGCCAAATTGGAAAGAAGGCTAATGGACACATTAGACATGGACTGTAGGATAGATAGTTGCAATTCCAGAGTTTTCTATATGTCCACAGGCAAATTACCCAAGAAGGATTTGTAAAGTTCTTTAGTCAAATCCCACCAAAATATAGACGTGTCAGATAGTTTAGCATGCATATAGCAAGTGTCACTTAAACATAAGTCTTCTTTACAAATCTATCCAGCACTTTGTACTCCCTGTTAGGAATATGGACAGAGGTGCTCTTCTCAGAATGCTCCTTCTTCATTGTTGCCGCTACAACCATAGCATCAATTAGGAATCCTTGCTCCAATGAGATCCATTTCTATGGGAAACAAAGATTTTAGCAGTTTTCCTGGGGATCGGCTCCACCATATCAGGCCTGCTGCATGACCAAATCAATGAGTTCATCAATGGGAAGGACCATCCAGGCAGTAGATGACCAGCCCAAAAAGCCTCAAGATATATTAACTCCTCTTGGGAGGAAGGGGGGGGGTTGCATTACCACTCTCCCTTTGTTTCGTCAATCTGGGGATCTCAATAAAGGAAGCATCTTCCAGGGAAGAACTTGAGGACTCCTCCCCTTCCCTGAAGTCAGTATCTTCAGTGAGTGAGTGACTCCTTCTTTTCTAGACGTGGAGCAGCCGAAGCTGAAATCAGTATTGAAAACAACCTCCTAAAAGACCTGAAGGCCACAAGGCAGGGAAATCTCTGGCCCTCACTGGACTCCAAAGTTAACACTGGAGCCAAGCTTTCTAAGGTTGAAGGACCCAGAAAATGAAATGGCTCTAATAACTTTAGAGTCAAACTCACCCCCCATACCTCAGTCCAGAGAATTCCCATTCTCTGGAGCAGGCTCCCCATCCATGTGAAGCAGAGGTCAATCAAAATCAAAACCACATTGCAAAGTATGCTTTCCAACTTGTTCAGCTGCATGCAATAAATCCTGCATTTCTTTGTTATCTGCACGTTCATAATTTACCAACATTTTCTGTTTAAGCAGTGTCATAACATATTGCTGATATTTGAGCATATGAAACTAGCAGTTTAAGGCCCTTATAGCCAAGGTAGCAGATGTGTAAATCTTTTTTTCCCCATCTATCAAGTACCCTAGAATCTCTGTCAGAGGGGGTAGGGTTTTTTTGCAGTGGAAGCCTTAACCCCTTTGGGACCCTGTGAAATAGTTTCTGGGTCTGCAGCAGGGTTTTTGAAAAGGAATTTATGAGAGTCAGGAACCCTGTAGTATCGGTCAGGCTTAACAGGAGCTGGAGGTAAGGAGTCAGGGGGCAGACTAGACTCTGAAAATACATCATCTACAATGTCTAACACAGGTGGAATAGCTAGAGGCCTGTGTTGAGGTAGTAGAAGGAAATCCCTGACACTCTTCTTAGATTCTGAAAAATCTTGGCTCTCCCAGTGGAAATGCTCCCTCATGGTATGCAAGGTTTCCCCAAAGGAATAGTCCTCAGGAGGAGAAGCTGTAGGTATCACAAGGGATAAGAAACGAAGAGTAATGCTACTCAATGCCAGAAGTCTAAACCTCAAGATGCACGCACTCGAAACTCTCCTTAGCATGGAGAACATCGATATCTGTGCAGTAACAGAAACCTGGTTCAGGGCTCCCGAGAGCACCCCAGCACTACCAGGTTATACATCATACCACGCATTTCTGCCCCAAAACTTGGACCGAACCACAAAAGGAGGGGGAGTATCGATATTCATCAAAGATACCCACACCTCCAGGTTGGTGGCAAAGCACGAAGCATCAGAGACTATCCATGTGCAACTAACAGTGGGTAAAACTGCCTTCCAGTTTATAGCCTGCTACAGACCACCCTCCCAAACCCAGGAACCCCACTCGGCCTTCCTGAGAACACTGGAAAATATGAAGGTCTCTCCAAACACCATTATATTGGGCGACTTCAACTACCCAAACATAGACTGGGAGCATTACTCTAGCTCCAACACCCTAGCCCAAAGGTTCCTAGAATTTATAAACTCAAATGCTATGGAACAACTTGTTACCACTCCCACAAGAGGGGAGAACATACTGGACCTGATCATCACCAACATGGGGACTCTATGCTCCAGACCAGAAGTGTATGCTGCACTGGTCAGTTCAGACCATAAACTAATCTGACTGGATATTCACATCCCGACCCCACCCCCTGCCCAGAAAACCACAGTGAAAAACTTCTCTAAAGCAAATTTCACACTCCTCAAAACCGAGGTGGAATCCTTCAAAGCCCCGGCCTGTGGAAAATACGCCCAGACCACAGCATCCTTTATAAACGCATTCTATGAACACCTTCAGGAATGCATGGATCATGCGATCCCAAATAAAACCAAGACCCAATCCTCCAAAGGCAGACGTCCTGTCTGGTCGACCCCAGCCATAAACAAACTATACAATAGAAGGAGGAAGCTACTAAATGATAGAGCAAAATCCCAAAAAGGGAAGGCATCACTGATCAGTATTAGCAAAAAACTACGGGCACTCATAAAATTGTCTAAGGCCAGCTTCGAGAGAAAAATTGCACAGGACACTAAGGATAATCACAAGGCTTTCTTTAGTTATGTTAGGAACCTGAGTGGTAATTCCCAGATATGCTCAGAATTAGTCCAAAATGACAAAAAATACACTGAACCCACACAGACATTGCCAATATCCTAGCTGACAGGTTCAGCGCAAACCCCCCCCACCACCAAAAGGGCAAATATCTATCCCAGCAGAGTGCTGCCCCCTTGACATCTCAGATGCTCAGGTAAGAGCCGCCCTCTCCAAAGCAAAAAACACAGCATCAATGGGACCAGACCGGTGTCCCGGGCTGCGACCTACATGAACTCCAAGAAGAGCTAAACCCAAACATAAAACTACTGTTCAATCTCAGCCTTACTACAGGATATGTGCCCAAAGAGTGGCATACAGCAACAGTTGTCCCTCTCCATAAAAGTGATGCCTCACCGGATCCTGGAAACTATCACCCCATAAGCATGACTAGCTTGGCCTGCAAAGCTATGGAAAGGATCATCATGGACCTCATAAATAAAGATATTGGGAACCTACAGACACCGGATCCTACCCAGTTCGGCTTTGTTAAGGGCAGATCCTGCCTCTTAAACCTGGATGATTTCTTTGAAACAGTCACCAAGGTGATTGACGAGGGGAAGGTGGTCCACACAGCCTACCTGGACCTCGCAAAAGCCTTCGATACAATGCCCCACTCGGGCATTATAGAGAAGCTCACCAGCTTAAATATAAACCCCTATGTCACTAGATGGATTGCAAACTGGCTCAAGGACAGAACCCACATGGTTAGAATTGCTGGAGCCATGTCAGACTCCAAACCAGTTACAAGTGGTGTCCCACAAGGCCCAGTCCTGGGACCTCTCTTGTTCGGTATATATTTCTCGGAGGTACAGGCCAACACGGAAGGACTGTGGCTGACCAAGTTTGCAGATGACTGCAAACTGGGCGCCATAATCGACTCTCCAGCCGACACAAGCATCCTCCAAAAGGGCCTCATAGAAACAGACAACTGGTGCCAGAGCCATGGCCTCAAACTAAATGCCAAAAAGTGTATAGTCATCCCCTTTGGCAAAAACAAAGTGCCCACAAATTACCACATAGGTGGTAATCCATTAACTACAGAAGAAGTAATTAGGGACCTGGGGACCCAAGTTGATAGCAATCTCTCATTTGACAACCACGTGGCCAAAGTGGTTAGAAAAACATTTTATATAGCCCACCTAATCATGAAGGGATTCACATCTAGATCACGGGAGGTCATCGTGCCTCTTTACTCATCCCTCATCAGGCCCATAATTAAGTACAATGCCCCTTTTGGGATGTACCTTACCAGACACCTGCAGCAACTGGAAAGACCCCAAAAGTACCTCACCAAGAGGATCAAAGGACTCAAACAGATGCCATATGCTGCCCGGTTAAAGAAACTCCAGCTCTACTCAGTGGCATACCGCCTGTTCAGAGGCGATCTGTGCCTGACATATAAAGCCATGTCCAACCCGGAATTAATGGACATGCTGCACCTCAGAAAATCCAAATCCCATCCAACTACGCTCGAGAGACTTGAATCTCAGCACTGAAATAAATAGGACATGCTGGAGGGACAGATTCATAACCCAGAGGCTCCCTTCACTCTGGAATAAAATCCCAGTCCAGGTTAGGCAGAGTCCCTCATTGACTCTCTTCAAGAGGAATCTTGATGAGTGGATGGGAGATCGTAGGTTTACCCCGGGTATCACTTCTGTGTCACTGTTAGACAGAGGCACAGTATACTAACCTCGAAAAAGGGCATAGCAAAATAAATTTAAAATGGGTGGCGAAAGCCAAACACATTCTGGCTAGGCTTATAAATGCCCTAGGGCAGATAGCCTAGTATGAACCTATGAACCTATAATAGATTCTTCAGCATCAGAATCCTCATAGGGGGGAAGAGAATATTGCTGATCAGAAGAGGAATCAGAGGAAATGGAAACCTGATCTGAAGATTTATAGTCTGTCTCTTGCCTAGGCCTCTTATCAGGAGGGGGATGGGAACCCCTGATCAAGATAATTAAGTCTTCGGCCATTTTGAACATCTGTTTTTTGGGCATGGAGGCCTGTCCATGTGGCTGGACAACTTGTTTCTTTGCTTTTAAAGGTGCTTTGGTCTTTGCCTTTGAAGCTGAAGTCGGTTTAATGTATAATTGTTTGGGTCTGAATACACCCTCAGATGCCGATGCCTGCTCAGCGGCTCCGGACCCATCTGAGGGAATAGTCTCCGAGGTTCCAATACCTTGAGTTTCCAGTGGCCTGACCGACTCCACGTGGGAGTCGCTAGTGGCCTGTGACTCTAAACCAGCGGGCATCAGGGGCTGCGAAAGCGCCTCACTGAGAACCAGCAAACTGGCGACTGGCTTAGGAGAAGCTTCGTTGTCGGTTTTGGACCTCGGTTGCCTGTCTTTCTTTTTCTTTGTGCTTTTTGTGAACTCCGGTAGTCAGATGGCTATCCGACAACATTGTATAATTAAATCTGCGTCCAAAATAGCTTAGTGCAAAATCATACCGACGCTTAATAGTGCGTTGGTTAAATCTAGCACAAAACCGACAACTTGAAACGTCGTGGTCAGGGCCTAGGCAAGGAATACAGTAAGAATGAAAGTCCTTATAAGGTATTTGCTTCCCACAAGAAATACAATTATTAACTTTTTCTGACATCGGTCTGGAGCAAGAAAAAAGTTTCCCCAACAGGGTACTTAGCTTTTAATGAAGACTTCGGATCTGAAACTCGAACACAAAAATCTCAGGAGTCGGCCAACCAGAACTTGCGAACTGCTTCTGCTTTGGGCACCGCGCGGCAAGAAAGACTGAAGAAAATGGCATCGGCTGCATCTTTTATACCCCTGACAACCTGACATTAGGGAAGGGGTGACAGCAACCGACGCAGGACCCAAGACTTTGAAATTCAGGCCAACTGAGGGCAACCTGCCAGCAGGATTACCCAAATGTAATGACTGTAACAGTGAAACACGAAGAACATCAACAAGTAGAAAGTGACTGTAAAAGGTACAAAAATCCAGTTAAAATAAAAAATATTAGTGAAACAAGGTGGGGGGGGGGCATCCAACCCCCCCCTCCCAAGAGCAGTCAATATTCCTTGAGGCTTTTTGGTAGGAAGTTTTATTTTGTCTGTTTTTTTTCATATAGGTTGGGGAGAAAAGGTTGGAAGAAAACTTCCACAAGAAATATTTTAGCTAAGAAAGAATCTAGAAAAGGAAAGGATTTGCTAAATATAGAACCTGGAAGAATTATCTCTTAGAAAAAGGTTTTAAGACATGACAAAAATTAGCACACATCTGAAATCAGCACGGAGCCTGTCAGATCACATCTTGACCATACAAGTGGCAAATGTGATCTGAGGTATTGCAGGGACAGGAGGAAATTATGTGTAAGGGCAAGTCTGAGCCCTTATTCCAAGAACTTTGAAAACGACACCGAGGTCGGATCTCATGATATCCGATATCATGTACATTGAGTGGGACAGAAAAGGCAACTTCGGATCTGAAGGGGGAAAAGGCTAATTTACGTTACAGTCTACGGACACAAAGTGCGCTGTGGGAAGAAGGAATAGTGGCTAAAAATAGAATCAAGTTAAAATGGCTGCTATCACAGAAAATTTGTGTACACACTACAGTAAAATTAACTAGAAAATAATAGTAATCCCTTAAAGTGATGCAGGGGCAAAAGTACTGCACATCACCAAAACCCTATTATTTTTAAAGTTTCTAACCATTGTTCTTTAAAATAGAAAAGGTTATCAAGCAGAATACAATGCACCCTGAAAGTATTTGGGGCTATATCATATGGCACAATAACGTTACAGTGGTAATCTCCTGAAGATACAAGAAGTAGACATGATTTCCCAGATTTTGTCATTTTTTGTAGGAGCACTGGAGAAGCAGTGATATGGAAGGAGAAAACAAAGAATCAACTTATCCCCAGAAAAGATATACAAAACTGAAAGATGTCTAAAAAGATAGCCACTGAAAAGATGTGAAGGCATGTGCACCGTGGATTTTTGTAAACTGCCCTTTACTGCCTAAAGGGCTATTAAAACACAAAAGTGAAAAATTGCTACTTAGTGGCTAGTATATACTGTCAGTTTGGAGATTTGATGTTCAGTTGGCATAAAAATACTAGTTACTGTTGCTACCTTATAGCTCTAAAGGTCTGAAGTCATCCTATCCTCCAGCGCTCTGAATATAATGCATCTACAGTTTTCTTTCAACCTCACAAAAACATGCTGTTCTGCTTGAATAGAGCACTGAAAATATCCATTGGCTTTGCCATACCCAAGCAACAGGTGTTTGGGATATTCCAGTTTCTCATCCAAATTGCATCCTGGCTTGCATCAAAGTGTCTTCTTGAAAGGCACTGGTGCACTTCAACCCTGACCAGGATTAAATGCTCAGTGATAACACGTGGGCAGGATGGTACTCAAAAAAACAAACCAAAAAAAAAATATAAGACACTGACATTTCTAAAAACAAAATAAAGCAGTGTGACAGAATATCATATTTTATCAGATTATCTTATTTTGATATCTATTTTTTATATCTATTAAGGCCTTTAAAAGGCACAACTGAGATGATGGAAGTGGTACTGGAAAGTCAACAGCATGAATAGTCGGCATTAAAGCATGTATAATACAACAGCATGACTACACTGAGCAACAGCAGTCATTTCACCCCTAAAGAGGACCTGAATCACAGTGTAAATCTTCAAAAACATAAGCAGGCAAGATAAATGGTCATATTTTGTCATTAAAGACAATTATTATACAAACAGATCATATGACCTTATCAGTGACCCATTTTGCACATTCAGATGGTTACGCCAGCTATGGTCATGATATCTTTGAGAAAACAGAAAGAGTTACAGAAAGGGCAACCTCATTAGTAGTCTCTAGGACAGGACTAGTAGATGATGATATGAAATGTTGAGGGAGACAAGCACTGGGTGCCACTATCAATACTGCAGAAAAATACGGGGGCACAGACAGATAAAATACACATGACAGTGCCTGAACGATTACACCACAGGACAAAACTGCACTATATGACACACACAATGCCATTACAAAGCTTGGCTGCAATCCAGAAATTATATCACATTACCAGGTAATGTGATGCACTTACAATTACAAGAACAACACATTAAAACTTTTTGCACTTACATGCATAATCCGCTATCTGTGGCTTGGCATGAGAAAGCTTACTTAGTAGAGATGATTTGCCTGCATTTGGGAACCTGAAAGGTGAAAACGGTTAGTTCAAGCCTAAGAAAACTCAGTATCTGTGTGCAACAAATTATACAGAATACACGTAACATTTGCAAGTTTTCTTAATATTTACAGAATAATCACTTTCAGATCATGAAAGAATATGACTAAAGAAAATGCAAACAACATTCAGAAAATATTAAAAATGGCATGTAATAATTTTCATGGCCCAGCCAATAAGTTAAAGGACCACTATGGGCAAATAATGAAGAAAACATATATTTTTTATCTTGCCATGATTTACTACACCTCCCAAAGCTGCCTGCAGCAAAATAAAGTACTCATTCCTAATTTTATTTTGTTTTTACTCTTGTCTGCCCTCATGGGGGCATACATCATGATTCCATTGGAAAGCTAAATCTGTCCCATAATGCACAGACTGAGAACAAATAGCCCTACCATTTTTGTCAGACTAGACTTCCATTCACTTAGAATGAAACACCTGAAAAAAACTGCCAGGTTTGAGAGTCTGCAGCTCATGCATCATTGACTGGTATGAGCTGAGTTTTACAAATGTTGTTTCTACTGATGTACTACACATTCTCTGAAAGAAACTTGCAAAAGTGTCAACAAATTACTGAGATAAAAAAGACTTTTCACAAGGAGCAGTTTTGCAAGTTTCAGTTCCTGGCCAGGTTACTCTTCCCATCTCCCCTCCTTCAGTGGGCTACGGTCTCACATTTCCAGCTTTACTAGATTCAACTATTTAGTCAGCTTTGCATGACAATAGACATAAAAAAAAAAATCACAGCCTGATGTGCCACTAAATCTGTTCCCTTGTATGCCTCTATGCCTCTTCATTTCTGAACAGCATTTCCCAGGAATAAAAAAAAAAAAAAAAAAAAAAGCAAACGCATCAGTCTAGAGTTTAGGCCAGTCTATCCATGTAAAATGTGCACAGTAAAATATTCAACATATAATGCATTTTGGCTGCTGACATGGTTATCTTTACATAGTTATTCTCTTATAGTATAACCTGAACTTATGGCATTTAATGATAAATTTTGCAACAGTTCTCAGTTTTGTTAACAATGACCTCCTAAGCCTCTGATGTGACCTAGTACTTTTTCGTACTATTGCTTTATCTAGTTTGTCTTAGTTGTATACCTGTAGCATGTCTCTCATCCTCTCAGCAACAGACTCCTGGAGAAAACTTCCAAAGCAGATAACTTGTATTGAAAGAGTAGCAGCAGCTGTAGCAGTGAAACTACACTCCAAAACAATGCACTCAAACATAGTACTGACAAACACAGGGGAATGTATGTATATGTCTGAATCAAGCAGTGATGAAATTGCTAGGGACTTCACTGAGCACAATTTTACTCTTAATCTCTCCATTTCATAATCCAGAACATTCGTACCACACTTACAAAGGCACACCTCCACCTTCCACAAACAACTACCCACACCCACACAACATACCCATCAAATTTAAGGCTTTTCCCACCTCTCTGCAAAACACTGCTATAATGGCTTTGGCAAACAAATGAAAATGATTGATGGATGTTGGTTCAAGACTCCCATCTATATCTCTCAACAGTACAGATTTTTGCAGAAAGTCCAGATTTTTTGTCTGTTTTTCATAAAATTGCAGTTTTCTGTCAAATCACTGGCAAATCATTGAACACTGAAGTCAGAAAGTTGACAGGCATTTGATTTTCAGACTTCATATCCTTGAGAAAATTCACTCTATTGCAAAACCTGTTTATCAACTTTCTAAGTTTGTAAGTGCAATATTTATAAATTGTCCCATTTTTGGGCCTTTGTCCCCTATTATTTATGGCCTTGTCCAGATTTCTTGTTCTATAATGTTGAGAGCTATGCTGCCATCCCTTCCTACTGTAGCCAGTCCACTGCACTTGCACAAGTGTCCCCCTCAACAGGGCAGCAAGCAGTATCAGTGCAGATTTGCTTTATAGTTCTTTTATACCCCCCCCACACACACACACACACAGTAAATCTTGTTGTCCATGTTATTTATTCTTTTGCTTGGTTTTGTTTCTCTTACTTGTAATGTTACTTTTACTCATTTTTTCTCCTGCCTCCCATATCTACCCTAATTATTACTTATAACAAATACTTTTTCTCACTCTTTCTTCTCTTCCCCTCCTCCTCTTTATCCACTGTTTGAACTTTTCCACTCTGACATTTGCTTTATGGGTAAATAATGAACTGTCACCCTTTCTAAGTTTGTAAGTGCAGTATTTATAAATTGTCCCATTTATGGGCCTTTGTCTCCTATTATTTATGGCCTTGGCCAGATTTCTTGTTCTATAATGTTGAGAGTTATGCTGCCATCCCTTCCTACTGGAGCCAGTCCACTGCACTTGCACAAATGTCCCCCTCAGCAGGGCAGCAAGCAGGTATCAGTGCAGATTTGCTTTATAGTTCTTTTATACCACACACCCACACCCACACCCACACACACACACACACACACACACACACACACACAGTAAATCTTGTTGTCCATGTTATTTCTTCTTTTCCTTGGTTTTGTTTCTCTTACTTGTAATGTTACTTTTACTCATTTTTTCTCATGCCTCCCATATCTACCCTAATTATTACTTCTAACAAATACTTTTTCTCACTCTTTCTTCTCTTCCCCTCCTCCTCTTTATCCACTATTTGAACTTTTCCACTCTGACATTTGCTTTATGGGTAAATAATGAACTGTCACCCTTATGTCAGCACATTTCAATGCTACATAATATTGTATTTAGTCTAATAATAGGTTCATAGGTAGGTACTAGGCTATTGGCCTACGGGCCTAAGTAAGCCTAGCGAACAAGTTTCCCTGGCTTATGCCACCCAAGAAAGTTATTTTCCTGTGCCACTGTCGAGCAGAGCCACAGAAGTGATTCCCGGGGTATATTTTCCTATCTCCCATACACTCAAAGATTTTTCTTGAAAAGTGCTAATGAGGAACTTTGCTTGACACAGATGGGTAGCTTATTCCAGAGTATGGGAAGTCTCTGGGACAGGAATCTATCTCTCCAGCATGTCCTGTTTATTGTGGTGACAAGGTTTAGGTCCCTACAGTGTGTAGCTCAGAGGGATTGGGATTTCTTTAGGTGTAGCATGTCCAACAGCTCTGGGTTTGACATAGCTTTATATGTTAGGCAGGTGTAAAAAGCCTTGGCGAGGTCAAGATAGGCTCTGTGAACCACCTTAGCCTCAACTGCCTCAGAGAAGTTGATTAGGTTCAGGATGCATGATCTGCCTTTCACAAACCCGAACTGGGTGGAGTCCAGAGTTTGGAGGTTACCAATGTCTTTGTTTATGAGTTCCATGATGATATCTGACAGGGCTTAGTGGTAAATCACTTTGGCTATGGTGTGCAGAGTCCTGGGTTCGAGCCTTGCAGAGGCTGTTTATTTTTTTTATATCATAGCCTCACCTCAGGCTTTGTGCCTGCTGAATGGCGCACAGCGACGGTTATCCCATTCAACAAGGGGGGAGCCACCATGGACCCCAGGAACTACCGCCCCATTAGCCTGATGAGCCCGGTCTGGAAGGCCATGGAACGTATCATCATGGAACTTATAAACAAAGACATTGGTAAACTCTGGACTCCACCCAGTTCAGGTTTGTAAAAGGCAGATCATGTCTCCTAAACCTAACAGACTTCTTTGAAGCAGTCACCAAAGCCATAGACAAGGGTAAGGTGGTTCACACAGCCTATCTAGATCTTGCCAAGGCTTTCGACACCATCCTCCACTCTGGAATTATAGCTAAACTCACTAAACTAGGTATAAAACCCTACGTCACAAGATGGTTTGCCAAATGATTCACTGACAGAACCCACACTGTAAAAGTTGCAGACTCCAAATCTGATATTAAACCAGTGACAAGTAGAGTATCACAGGGTTCAGTCCTGGGACGTCTCCTGTTTGGTATCTACTTCTATGAAGTACAGGCTAACACAGAAGGTCTTTGGCTAACGAAGTTTGCAGATGACTGCAAACTACAATCCTACAAAAGGGCCTCACTGAGACAGATGCCTGGCAAGCCATGGCCTCAAGCTCAATGCCAAAAAGTGCAGTGTCATCCCCTTTGGTAAAAACTCTGTACCCATGAACTACAACATAGGCGGTAGTATTATTTTTTTTGGTATAGTGATTGATTTTCTTAGTATATTTTATTTTTTATTTATTTTCCATTTGTTTACCAGGTTAGTCCGACTGGACACAAGATGACCATTTTCAGCAGAGGCTGGGGGAGAAAAGCTCCAGATACATAGTAAACAATTATAAAAAATAATAAAAATAAATTATACAAACATAGCTATTTTGTACCAAGAGCATAGAAAATATAAAAGTAGTAAAATCAGAGTTTTACAATTGATGCAGCATACACAGTGGTTAGAATATTGAGAAACAATTAAACAAGATAATATACAACAAATATACAACTGCTTGAACATAAATTCAAAAAGAAGTTTCCATAGACAAACAGGGTCATAAACTAGAAATCATAACTATATTGATATGATTTATATTGCATTTATGGTGTTTTAATGATGGTATGTGTGTATTATTGTACGTGTCCATACGGGCACAAATATTTGTATTAATCTATGTATTTACAGTATATTGACAAAGTACTGGGTCACATCAGAGGCTTGGGAGGTCATTATTAAGAAATGAGAACTGTTGTAAAGCTTGGCATTGAATACCATAAATTCAGGTTATGCTATAAGAGAACTATGCAAAGATAACCATGTCAGCAGCCAGAACGCATTATAAAACTGAATGTTTTACTGTGCACATTAAGAAATGGATAGATTGGCCCAAACTCTGGACTGATGTGTGTGCCTTTTTTTTTTTTATTCCTGGGGAAATGCTATTCAGAAGTGAAGAGACATATAAGGGAACAGTTTTAGTGGCACACCAGGCTGTGATTTTTTTTTTATGTCTATTGTCACGCAAAGCTGACCAAATAGTTGAATCTACCCAAGCCTGAAATGTGAGACTGTAGCCCACTGAAGGAGGGGAGATGGGAGGAGTAACTTGGCCAGGAATTGAAACTTGCAAAACTGCTCCTTGTGAAAAGGCACATACCAGTCAATGACACATGAGCTGCAAACTCTCAGACTTGGCAATTTTTTTCAGGTGGTCCATTCTAAGTGAATGGAAGTCTAGTCTGACAACAAATGGTATGGCTATTTGTTCTCACAGTCTGTGCATTGAGACAGATTTAGCTTTATAGGTTCATAGGTAGGTACTAGGCTATCGGCCCTAGCCTACACGCCTAGCCAAAAAATGTACCCTGGCTTTCGCCACCCAAGAAAATTATTTTCCTGTGCCCCTGTCGAGCAGAGCCACAGAAGTTATCCCCGGGGTGAATTTCCCATTTCCCATCCAATCATCAAGATTTTTCTTGAAGAGTGCTAATGAGGAGCTCTGTTTGACAGATAGGTAAGTCTGTTCCAGAGTATGGGAAGTCTCTGGGACGGGAATCTACCCCTCCAGCATGTTCCAAAGAAATCACAATGTCCGGAATGAGCACTTATTTTACTGCAGGCAGCTTTAGGAAGTGCAGTAAATCATGGCAAGATAAAAAAATATGTGTTTTTTCATTGTTTGCCCATAGTGGTCCTTTAAATAAGCAAATTGATTTAGCTTTTCAATTTCAGTTTTTTTTTTCATGTACAGTACAAACCATTCAGGCTTACTGTCCTGTCAAATAGCACAGGTGTGTCAGGTACTTAGTAGGTTATGACATATTCAAGTAGCAGGTTCTTTCTGACATAGTTAGTACAGAGGACTAAAGCTCTGAGCTGTTAATGAGCTGCCTCCTGTGCCCAGGGTACAGGGCTTTATTCCTTCCATATTCAATTGCCTAATGTGCTTCTCAGTAAAGCATTATATAACTCGCTGGTCACCACCACAAAGGAACAACTGTCCTGTTGGCTTACCCAGTCAATCAATAAATAAATAAATAATAAAAAATGATTAGGCACACAGTCCTTGGTAGATGTCAGTCCCTGGAAAACAGATTTTGTTCCACAGTAGTTAGATACCCCTGCATAAACAGTGACCTGTATCACTCAATGACTACTAGGGTGTGTCCAGGGAGTATATTAGTCCAAGATCTCCATACTGCCTTCTTTTCCACTGAACAACTGCTCCTATCAAGTTAGGGAGTAAGCAAATCTCCAACCAAGGTATCACCCCCTCCCCCCCACCCAGTGCAAGCTACTATCAACTTGTATGCAGTTCCATACACCTTTATAAGCCTAGCCTCTCCCATTCAGATTAATTATGCTTTGAGTACACAGATATCCACTGCATTGAGACTCTTTATTTATTTACATATGCAGGCTTTGATAGCCAGGATGTCCACCAAGTTTGAGGCCTACTTTCACTAAAGACCCAGCAGAGGACAGCTCCATATATAAAACCGTTACAGCAACTCCAACAATACAGTTCAGAGCAGGTAAATGGCAACATACTAAATACACAGGTACATGATTTGCCAATGTACATATGTAGTATATACCCTAACTCGGAACATTAAATCATCCACCAATGGCACAGAAAGGCACTAAAAACATAAAAACACATACAAAGTAGTATTGGTGGCAAGCAGAACATTCAGATCAGGCAACATAGATACAAAAAAGAAGTAAAGAGCTATTTAAGGCATCAACAATGTATGCTTCTAAACACCTGAAATATCCTATTGGCAAAGGAGATGTGAAAAAATGGGAGATTAAGGGATACACCAACAGCTCAAAGTATTCTCTAAGTATCATAATGTCAAGCAAGGTGAGGCAAAATGTGAGGATTAAGGGTTCTCACTTTCCTTTATCTGTCGTTTGTTTATATTTGCAAGTAATCTGCTCAGTAGAATAAGACATGACTTCTCTGTTAAATAAAAACAAACTGTTTTAATGTCTGTTACTAGATAGAAGACCGTGCCACAAATGTCCAACTTAAGCTTCTACAGAGACAGACTTAAACAGGATCTGGCACTTCTAATCTGTTTTATGTCTGAACACCTTGATATCAAGAATTTATAGTGGGCATACCCAGTTCTATGTAATGAAGTAGTGAGGACAGCATATGCTAGAAAAATTTAAATGCATATCTGCAGAAGGTAATGAAGTTTTTGCTAAGAAGACAACCACTCGGTAAAATACAGGGATAAAGCCTTAACAACTACTCAGGCAACCAGGGTTCAAGAAGTATCTTGGGGAACTAGCAAGTAAGTAAGTTGGAGGGGGGGGCAGTGCCCATCACAGGGAAGAGGTTGATGGTTGCTCTACTGGCTGTATCTGTATCTCAGGTGGTGTACAGTGACACCAAAAGCAGTGGCCAATTGAGTGGGAAGTGCCCTGTGGCTACCCAAACTGGTAACAGCAACTTATCTTAACTTTTCACATGTAAAGGAGCATGCATATGTGGACGTGGTGGGAGCACAGGCATCCCTTAAAGATGCAGGCAGGCACATCACCACTACTGGGTGGGATTAGATTGTATAAATACAAAATGCTTACTGAATAACCTCAGATGCCCATGCAGGTGGGAGTTCCCACACTAGACCCCCCCCCCCACGTAGATTTGCTAGCTGAGTCCCTGTCATCATGGAACTAGGGATGATCTGCTACTGGAGATGCTTGATGGTTATAGGTTAAGAGGCAAAAACATACAGGAAAAAAATTCTTAAAGATAAAAGTAATTATTATATATCATTTAACTTACAACAGGGGTCTGCATGCATTATCAATGATCAGAACAGGACTTTAGGAATAGTTTGTAAAGTAGGAGAAAGGCAAAGAGTCTCATATTTGAGGAGGAGTTGAAAAAGTACCAGCAACAGTTACTTGTAGCAATTAATGGCATGCTTTGTGCATGCAGTGTAATTAGTAGTTATGCTGTTTGAAGTGTCAAGATTATGACCCCTGTGGATGGTTTTATTTTTAGGAGGCAGGGGGTGCACCCCCCTCACAATGCCCAGGGCAGACTTAACAAGATCCTTCAGGAGTTATGGGAGTCATCCACAAAAACAAATACACACATGAGTTATACTATATTGCTATAAGTAATTGATGCCAAAAGTACCTAGAGCAGAAGAAAGTGTCAAGAAGCTGACATTTCTTAACCGTATGGGACATGTGCTCCTCTTAAGAAAGGGCTGGGTCTAGCACAGCACTTAGGGATTTTTAATAACCATGGAATGACTTTACTATCAGTAGTCTTAAATTACAAGAAAGGGCAAGTTCATGCTCAGGTAAGTCCCTTTTTTCCACTTAGTCCACTATTTTTACACTTAGAAGTAAGTACGACTCCTGCAGTCACCTATAACCACAATTTATAAGGGATATCAATGTGAATCTTATCCTTCTCAGAAGAAACTAGTCTTCCCTTATTACTACATGTGCAATATGGTCAAGATTTTCAATGGCTCTGCAGCATTAAGCTTAATATAAACCTAAGAATCTCTCTAGTGCAAGGAAGCTACCATGAAACTTCTTTGGGGCCTAGGAGTAGACCATGGTAGTCTTGCCATCTGTGTATTGTACAACTGTGAGATTGCTACAGTCTGGGTAAAAAGTTTGCATAAAAGCTGAAAAATACTGGCCCAAAGACTGAACCTTCATTACCCTTACATTCAAAAGATACCTCATCCCCCCATTTAAATCTGAATGCCATGTCACTTTGATGGTTTTTGAGCCAGCTGATGGAGACATCAGAGTTCTAAATAAAGAGCTTACAAATCAATTCTATATAGTCAATGTTGCCAATATGTTTAGACAAATCTAAAAACAATCCCAGCCCCATCAGATTGCTGTTTAATTTGTCCCTTATGTGGTAAAGACAGTTAACAGGGAGTACTAACAGAAAACCCCATTATTAATGAAATGCGGGGAAGCAACCAAGGTGGGGGGGTTGATTTAATACTGTTTGTAAATTACTGATATCCCCTGGGATTTAGACCACTGAGTTCAGACTAACAAAAGTGTGGAGTTGCAGGGCTTGACATTGCACCCTCCTCTTGCACTGCAATAACGAGCTGTGCAGTAATACAAAATGTTCTGAATCCTGTGTCCACTGATAAATGCTGCTGTTGGAATACTTTTCTAGCCACAATGTGTACTGAGTAGGAGATGAGTGCACTAAGCGCAGTAGTATGGGGAGAGCAGGTATCCTGCATGAGATGAGTGGAGTTTGCTCCACAAAAAATAAGTATTTTGAAAAAATTTCAAAAGCTTAAGTTTGACAGTTTCTTAAATTTGGTAAGGTTTCTGAAGATGCAGAAAATGGGCCTTGTTCAAGAACAGGAAGAAAATCATAAAGCCCTGAACCGTATCTTGGAGTTCCTACCATTTATATTCCAGCACTAAAGACAACATGCCATAATCAACAGATCGTAATGCATAACTTTATATGCGACTTAGAAAATCAGTCTATTTCTTTCTAAATGAAGATATTGCAAAATTATAGATAACTTTCCCCAGAAAGACGGCTCTTGAGCTAAGGGTACTAACTTAGCACTTAAGGTTTGCTGAAGGTACCCCCCCCCCCCCACAAGGTCTTTCAATATTGAAGAGTAGCTGGGATTAATTCAAAGCATTAGTCTGACAGCTGTGAAAGAAAGAGAATAAGGAAAGGACACTTTACCCATATTTGATTTTGATGGCAAAATGGGGTGTTCTACTTAACTTTTAGTTATGTACTTACCATAACTTTAGATGTTTGGGATCCATCTCGCCTACATTCAGTACTGATGGTCTCGGAGCCGATCCCTCGGCTACAACTCGGCACGCTATGCTATAGAGCGAGGCCTCTTATTGGCTGAGCTATTTCTTATCCCAGGATGCACCACCACTAATCCCCCAGATCTTGTTTGTCCGCATTCATGCACACATGCACAAGTTGTTTATATAACATTGTCAGGTGTTTCAAGATGAAACAACAGGATTCGGACCTTCTGATATCCTCTGATCTCCAAGGAAGGGGGAAGGAGGGTGGATTATTGAATGTAGATGGATCCCAAACATCTAAAGTTATGGTAAGTACATAACTAAAAGATGTTATGTGATCCTATCTCGCCTACATTCAGTACTGATGGGACAGCGTCCCTAGCACCTAAATCCTGGGTGGCTCATTGGAAAACACTCCTGAGCACTGTGGAACCAAATAAAGCTCGTCCTCTAGATGCCACATCCAATTTGTAGTGGGAAATGAAAGTGTGCGGGGAAGACCATGTAGCCGCAGCACAAATGTCACTAATGGCAAGCTTAGAATGAAATGCTATCGAAGTAGCCATAGCTCTTGTAGAATGAGCTTTGACAGAGGTGGTAAGCTCTTTATTAGAATAAGAATAAGCTTGAGTAATACAGTCCCTGATCCATTTAGCAATAGTGACCTTTGTGACGGCTTTGCCCAATTTATTGTCCGCAAAGGATACAAACAACTGATCTGTTTTCCTTGTTTGTTTGGTCCTATCTAAATAAAAACACAATTGCCTGTGGAAATCTAATGTGTGGAATATGAATTCCGCTTTGTTAGAATACTTCGGAAAGAAGACTGGAAGTTCTAATGACTGTTGTAGGCAGAAACTGGAACAAACTTTAGGGACCAAAGGATGGATTTGGCCTGAGAGATACTCTGTCTTTGTGAAAAACCAAGTACGGAGGTTTTACAGACAAAGCTTGAAGCTCTGAAACCCTTCTGGCAGAAGTAATCGCCACCAGAAAGGCAGTTTTCCACAATAGAAATTTTAAATCACATGTCGCTGCCGGTTCGAAGGGGGAGGAAGTTAAGGCGTGTAACACCACATCGAGATCCCATGGAGGAGCAGGATGAGAAATCGGAGGTCTTAAAAGCGCAGCACCTTTCAAGAAGGTCTTACACAATCTGTTGCTCATTAAAGGTGGGTTTATAGATTCATGAAAATTGGAAATAGCTGCCAATTGAACCTTGATGGTAGAGACTGAAGAGCCTTGATTGAAAAGAGAAGTTAGAAATTTCAGTACTTCTGATACAGGAATAGTGATGGGATCCAGACCCCGGAGTTGAGCCCAAATAGCAAATCTTTCCCATATGCTAGAATACAATTTCTTTGTAGCAGACTTGTGGGCCGAAGATAAAACGTGTACAACTTCCGGATCCAAGGTATGACTCCTGACTATAGTCGGAAGAGGAGGAGCCAAGCCGTCAATTTTAAGGTGTGTAGGGACTGGTGGAATAGTCCCGACTGATGAACCAACAGGTCTGGGATCTGATCCAGGAACCATGGACCTTCCAGAGCATATTTCCGAAGATAGGGGAACCACACTTGACGAGGCCAGTAAGGAGCAACTAAGATCATTTTGCTCCCCAAGAGAGATGTCTTTTGGATCACCCTGGGAAGGAGAGGAACTGGGGGAAAAGCATAAAGCAAGCCGGTGGGCCACGGACGGGCTAGTGCGTCCATAGGGCTCTTCCCCGGAGCCGGGGTGAGGGAGAAGAACTTTTTGCACTTCGCATTCAGTGGAGTCGCGAAGAGGTCGCAACACGGAATTCCCCATTTGCTGAAAATCTGATTTGCAACTGTGATGTTCAGAGACCATTCATGTGGAGAGAGGATAGTTCTGCTCAGTCTGTCGGCTATCACATTGGACTTGCCCGGGATATGAGTTGCCACTAGAAAGCGTTTGGTCGACACTGCCCATTCCCAAACTCTCATGGCCTCTCTGCAAAGGGGATAGGATCTGGTCCCTCCCTGTTTGTTCAGGTACCAGACCACTGACATGTTGTCGGAGTGAACGGCAATTACTCCCTGAGGGAGGTAATCGTGAAGGGCTTGAAGGGACAGAAGCACCGCCCTCATTTCTAGGATGTTGATATGAAGTAGGGACTCTTCTGGATGCCATTTGCCTTGGACTGACCTGCCCAGGGAATGCCCCCCCCACCCCATCTGGGAGGCGTCCGTGGTCAAAGTGGCCACAGGAGGAGGTGGAACAAAGGGTCGTCCCTGATCCTGATTGGAGGGCACCAGCCACCAGCGAAGGTCCCGTTTGCAGGTTTCCGTGATCCATATGAGATGACTGAGAGGGAGTTCCTGAAAGGACCACTGAGCTGAAAGAAGCCACTGGAGAATTCTCATGTGCAATCTTGCTAGGGGAACTAGAAGAACCGTGGCGGACATGGATCCCAACAGCTGCAGGACCATTCTGGCTGGGGCTTTGGATCTGGGAAGTAAGGCTCGAACTTGAGCCTGTATGGTTTGTATCCTGTCTATAGGTAGATAGACCCGCATTCGGTTTGAGTCTATCTCTACTCCGATGAATCTTATGCGTTGAGATGGCAGCAACACAGACTTTGGCCAATTGAAGGTGATTCCAAGGGAATTGCCCAGTGATATCGTGGCTTGTAGGCTCCGCAATAGTAGATGCTTGGAGGTGGCAGTTAGGAGCCAGTCGTCTAGATACGGAAACACCTGGAATCCTAGACTTCTCAGGTGAGCAGTCACGACCGCCAAACATTTGGTGAACACCCTGGGGGCTGTGGTGAGACCAAAGGGCAGCGCGCGGAACTGAAAATGACTGCCTCCTAGGCTGAAGCGCAGATGTCTCCTGGATGCTTGATGTACCATGATATGGTAATAAGCGTCCTTGAGATCTATGGAGCACATCCAAACACCTTTCTCCAGCAATGGGAGAATGGTTTGTAGGGTGACCATTCGGAACCTGGACTTGTTGACTGAACGATTTAGAATACTGAGATCCAAAATGGGCCTCAAGTCCCCGGTCTTTTTTGGCACCAAAAAGAATCTTGAGTAAGTCCCTAATCTGATCTGGTCTGCGGGGACCGGTTGGATGACTCCTTTTTGCAGCAGCTTTGAAACTTCTGAGGCTGCAGTTTCCCGTTGACTGGGTGGCGGGTCCGGGATTTTTTTGGACTGAGGTGGAGAGTGAGAGAAAGGGATGGCATAACCTCCGGTGATAATTCGAAGCAGCCATCGGTCCTGAGTGATACCTTCCCAGGCTTTTAGGTGCCTCGAAAAATGACCCCCGACTGGCTCCAGAGCTGCACAGTCGGGCAATCCCTCAGGGACTGTGAAAGGCTGAAGAGCCACGAAAGGACTCGCGGTCTCCAGTGTTGCGAGGGCCTCTGCCGCCTCTGGGACGGCGTCTTCCAGAAGAATTTCCCCCTCCCCTGCCTCTGGAAGGGGGATCGTCCTGCTGTGAGGGGTAAGACTTCTGAGATCTACGGAACCACATTTTCCCTCCTCTTTTAGCCTTGGGGTAAGGCCGAAGGGAGTGGAAAATCGTGCCACGGCAGTCAAAGGCTTACCTTGTTACTCGCAGCGTGTGAGTGTCTCCTTTACCTTGGGTCCAAACAAGGAGGACCCATCAAAGGGGCCGGCAAAGGAAGACTTAAAGGCCTCCATAAAATGACACAGGCGGAGCCAGGCTTGTCTCCGTAGAGCAATGCCTGTACCAGCCGCTCTACTCGCCCCTTCGGCCGCATAAGAAATGAGCCTCATGGACAAGTTTGATATGGACGACAGCGTAGCCAGCTGAGAGCCAACCGTCTGGGCCAGCTCCTCAGGCAGGTTACCCAAGAGGGTATCGGAAAGTTCTTTAATCAGATCCCTCTGAAATCTGGTAAAGTGCGTGAGATAGTTCAAGGACCTTAATGTAAAGGCCGCTGAACTTAGGGTGCGCTACTGCATCGATCCATGCTCCTAGACTCCTTATTAGGAGGATGGACGGACGTCGAAGCCTCTGCTACATCTTGCTGGGTAGCAGATGCCACCACCAAAGCATCTACAGCCACACCTTTCGTCAGAAATTCTTTTTCCGGGGGTGCTGACAGGAACTTATTAGGACGAGCAGGCACCGGTTCCACAGAGTCTGGGTGTTCCCAGCCTTCGACAGATCAAATCCAAGAGCTCGTCGAAGGGCGGAGACACCCAGGAGGCGGAGGGCTGAGCCCTGAAGGCCTTAAGGAACACCGACTCATCAGCAGAAGGGGGTTTGGATTGCCAGCCGCCTCGTTGTTTAAGGGCTTCCAGGATGTCTGCAAAGGAGACATCATCTGAGGACGACTTAGGGGACCTCTCTGCATCATCGAGATCAGTGTCTGATGTAAGAGACTCATCAGGGGAGTCAACGTGCTTCCTCTTGCACGATCTTTTCCTGGGGGGTTCCTCCGAAGAAGCTTCAGAGGGACCTCCAGGAGGGGGGGGAAACCCCAGTGGGGGTAACCTCAGGCCCCGGGGCTCCGCTGTCTAAGGACAGGGGGACTGCCAAAGACCCAGTCTCAGTATGCAGGGAAGGAGCTGGGGAGACCGTGGAGGTAGCCAAAGAAGATTTGGCTAACGCACTCCTCATAGCCCTGAAGGCGGGACCACCAGAATCCTGGGAAGGTCCCACCTCCGTGGCCACAACGGTAGACGGCACTCCTGCAGCCGACGCACCGAGACGAAGGCTTGGGACCGAAAACATCAGTCCCGAAGCGTCCCCCCCGGGGCCGACAGAAGAAGTCCGCGTACCGAACTCCGACTCAAGAGCCGGAGTTGGAGTAAGGGTCGGGCCCGACCCGAAAACCTCCATCGGTTCCACCAGCACCATCTCCAACGGTGACGAGGCTGTTTGAGGAGGAACCATAGTAGCAGGGTGGACCATCGGCTCCGAAGCCGAATGGGCTGGAGCCGAAACTAACTTTTGAAACACCAGAGACTGGAAAAGTCTTAGGAGCACCCTGTCGATGTCCGAATCAGACATCTTGGAGGATCTAGATGACACCGATCGGGTCCGAACCGATTTCTCCATCGGCTCCATAGGACTAGGGGACTGGCTCCGAATGGATTCTTCCGAGGGAGATCTCAAAACAATTTCCCTCGGTGCCGATGAGGACTTCGGCGCCGAAGGGGAAGAGTATGAGCCGGCAACCCTCATCGGCTCCAAAATCAGTGGAGCCGATGAAGGTGACCCGCCTCTCGATGCCCCAGTCCTCGGCTCCGAAACCAGAGGGGTCGAGACTGGAGGCATCGAGGCAGACCATTCCGCCCTCGGCTCCGAAGTCTGTGGAGCGGATGGAGAAGCCTGCCTAGGTTTTTTGGCAGTCGGTTCCGACAGACTGGTCGGAGCCGACGCTTTTTTCTTTTTAGTAGGAGAGGAAGAGGAAGATAAAGCCTCCTCGAAGGATGGCTTAATCAGACCTTTTAAAATTAATTTATTCTTCCTCTCCTGGAGGACTCTCGAAGAAAAGGCGTGACACACGCTACAGGACTCTTGTAGGTGCTTGGCGCCTAAACAATAAATGCACAAGGAGTGGCCGTCCGTTATGGACATTTTATAACCACACCTCGCGCACTTTTTAAACCCAGAGGGTCTATGTTCCTTAGACATGCTGACCAACCCTAAGAAACAAGATTTTAATACACAGAAAGAGAAAACTAAGTAAGTTTTTTTTTTTTTTTTTTGACAAAAAACAATTCACAAACTAGTAGCACAAACACAGAAAATGAGGGTCAAGACCCTCTAACTTAAGCAGGTACTTGACCTCTGGAAACACAAAAACGCTAGATAGTAATAGTAATAGGGAAGGCCCCTCTAACTTAAACGGGAAACCTTCCCTTAACGAAAAAACACAATTTTCTCAACAGGTTTTACCAAACAAACTCGTACAACAACAATAGCTGTTAAAACAGCTTTTGGGTTCAAATTAGCAAATTTTCTGACAGGAAAAGTCTGAATAAAACAGTACTTAGCCCAGCCAAGTTTGAGACCACGTCCTAGCTTGTAAGCGGCAAACGAGATCTGGGGGATTAGTGGTGGTGCATCCTGGGATAAGAAATAGCTCAGCCAATAAGAGGCCTCGCTCTATAGCATAGCGTGCCGAGTCGGAGCCGAGGGATCGGCTCCGAGCCCATCAGTACTGAATGTAGGCGAGATAGGATCACATAACATCTTATGTTTAAAGCAGATGAGAGATACTGTTTTAGCATATTATCATGCTTGTGAAGTAGCAGGGTGGTGATGGGAGAGATGAAGGTTATGTATAACTTTTTTTTTTAGCAGTAATGACATTTGTATCAAATTTATTTTCTCCTCAAAGAGTACTGAATATAGTGACTATTCTTTTATACCTGAATTTACAGAGTGACACTGATAATTCTAATTATTCATGACCTCAAAAGAACTAGGGAAACACAACCCTTGCCAAATGATAACTGTTTTCTTGGATTTAGAAATGTAAACAGCTGTGTACTTCATTAAATGTGTACATTTGATAACAATTTTCTTTTAATAGCACACAGTTTGCTTACTGTTGCCATGCTCATGTCTCCTTCAAAAGCTGCATCACCTCATCATGGAATGGAACCATCTGTGCATTTAACAGTTTATTTTAAAAAAAAACAACAGTTTCTGTTTTGTTTGAAATCTCTCTAACCACAGTGCAACATACTGAACCAGAGCTGCAATTTTCTTTTTCTTACTTTTTTGTCTAAGACTCTTATTTAAATTTTGATATCTAGCTAACCTCTCTAGACTATAATGAATAGGACTGAATCAGAGCTGCTGTTGTCCTTCCTAAGACCCGGCCTTAGGAAATTCTAACATGTGGATAAAGTTAAGTTTCAATGATCTCCAAATCACTGACTTCTTGGATATTATTTTCATCCTGAGGCTTCAGTCAGCTACAATAAGTTATTATAAATAAAATCATTTGCAGTTAACATGTTTTTCTGTCATTTGATTATCCATATGAAGCATTTTACTTTCTTTCCCTGTGAAATTGCAACAGTATCTTGTATGTATAATAAATTATTTTAAAGACATTTCATTTGTTTGTAAAAGCTTGTACCTGGTGCCTTATTTTATTAGTGAACGTTGAGCAGCCAAGCGCTCCGGATTGAGCGGAATGCTCATCATTTACTACCGCATTATCCCACTGTTCTATACTGAGCAGTGCTGGCCTCACTTCATGATTTTTGATAGGTTCATATACTGCAATTAGTGTCAATCGGGATTGCAGTATATGAATCAATCAATTAACTGCTCCTAAGCGGAAGGGATTAGGTGCAATGAGTAGTCAGACAATTCAGCCAATCTCCTGCCGGTAGTAGTATTCAGTGCAATGCCTTCAAAAATATCTTGCAGGGCACAGAAAGATCACCTTTTGGACCAGCAAGCAAGGAGGATTCATGAATCTTTGCACCGTGCTTTCCTGAAGCAAGGATTAGTTTTATTTGATCGTTGAAATCAAAATCCATTCAATTTAGATTTCTTGGTTTGGCCTGTGTTTTGTTTGACTGTTGGCTGAACATGGACTGAAGAGTGCAGGAGGAAGACACAGGGACTGCACAATAAGGCACAGAATGGGAGTACTGCAGCACTTACAGGATACATTGACTGTACACAAGTGTCCAGACCTCTAACATCTTGAAGTTCTAAATGGCTAAATCTAAAATTTGTCTTGTCTTTGTCACTTGGGTTGGGATGGTCCTGGTGGTGCTGTTGCTGCCGCTGTAGACTGCTGACTATTGTTGAAGCCTGGAAGCTACACCGTTGCCTTGGAATTATTTATTTGTTCCTCATTCTTTGCATTTGAGGGGCTGTGGACTTCTGGAGCTGCAGATGTTTGTTCCGTGTATTGGGCAGAGGTAAGGGACTAAATGCATACAGTGTTTGGCTATTTATTTATTCACCTTACATTTTATTTGTGTATTGACTAGTCCCTGATTTTGACTCCAATGTTTGCTCTCTTCTTTTTACTTCCTCCTGAAACTGGTGACTTTTGGAGAAAAGATGGTGAATTACATTTAAATGGTAATAATAAGAGTTATAAACTTGTGTCGAAAAATGTTTATTAACTCACATTCCCTTATTCTGTCAATGTTTCAGGTTAATAGTAATAATATTTTAAGTGTCTCTGATTGTCCCTGATTATTTCTGGATTTGTCCCTGATTCGTTGAGAGCTATGCATGGTGCCTTTTAGAGAAAAGGTGGTGCATGTCATTTAATATTAACTAGCTATAGTCTTCTTTTACTTCAGAAAATGTTTACCAATTCACATTCTCTTATCCTGTCAATGTCTCAAGTTAACAGTTATAATATTTTAAGAGTCTCTGATTGTCCCCAATTCGTTGAGAGCTATGCGTAGTGCCTTTTGAAAAAAAAGGTGGTGCGTGTCATTTAATAACGACTAGTTATAGACCTTTTACTTCATAAAATGTTTATTAATTCACTTTCTCGATGCCTCATTTTAATAGTATTAATATTTTAAAAGTGTCCCTGATTAAATCTAGACTTCTTGATTCTGCTCTGGTTTGTCCTTCATTGGTTTTGATGACACATTTAGGTGGGCGAGGATGTGGAGAAGTTGGAAAAGCTGGTGGTAACAAGCATGATTATTTATTTACTTACTTTTATTTTGTTTTAACAGTTGTAGTTGAATACTGTTATTTAACCATGTTCTACCAAGTATATGCAGTTCATCAATTGTTTCTGAAGACTGTATTTTATTTACTGACATTTGATTATTGAGGTAGTCTGAGTGTGAATTGCCTGCTTAAGTAAATGTTGGACTGTGGTTTTAACTCTGAGTTAGATGCAGTTAGTTTAAGA
Organism: Protopterus annectens; assembly: GCF_019279795.1. Lineage (NCBI taxonomy): Eukaryota > Metazoa > Chordata > Ceratodontiformes > Protopteridae > Protopterus > Protopterus annectens. The sequence goes on from NC_056732.1 coordinate 1,455,753,543, forward strand.
TGTATAATGATTGCTTATTGTGTAGCAAATGTAGATTGATATTTACATTTATGTCCCAGAAACTTTTTAAGGGAATTACATTGCAGTTAGTAAGTGCGCTGCAGTTATCAGTGTTGGCCAAGTAGAGTGTTTCATACTTAACCTGTACATGAATTATGGGCGTTTCAATTAGGGGAGACAAGAGCTGTGTCATGCACTATTGTGAAGAAAATGAAGGTAGAAGCAAGCCTGTTATATTAACTTTAAATGAATTAGTCTACTCACAAATGCTATTGCAATGACCAGGAAATGCAGGCTGCTCTGGGATGTGGCCAATAATTATAATGCAGCTAGTAATGCCTAATGCCGAGTATAGTTTAGCTGATGTATTTCAATGCAAAACCTGTTCTATTTACTGATCCATTAAATGAGTTATGGGCTTTTCAGGAGTGCCACACAAGTTGCATACATTATCAGAGAAAATGTAAGTTGATACAAACTTTCAAAGTCACTTTTTGCATGATTTGTGTTCTTTTCACTAAATACTATTCTTGAAAATAAAACTTGTTACTCAGAAAATATAGGAGAGCATGCAGGGGTTCATTCCAATTTTCATTTGAAAGATGTGGGCAGATGCAAAATGTTTCAATAAGAATAAAATATCCCTGTTTTTTGACACTGTAGTTTACTGCATGCAGCAACATGTGCTGATTACTGTTCAAAAACTTATGCTTTTGCAAAGTGTGTTCTGTAATTTTTAATGAACATATGAGTAAAACGTCCCTGCTTTTAGCACTTTGGCTCCTCCCTTGACAAAAGAAGTTGAGGTGTGAGGCTGCAATGTACTCTTTCAATGTTTTATACTGATTATTATTACACTGTAGCATTATTTTGCAGTATTTTTCCAAAACAGGAAACTAAGCAAATTCATGCGTACATCACTGTAGCCATACAAGCTATTTGTATATTTTCTTTATATTTGTAAGTGAATGGATCTTTCTGTTGCAGCTAAAGTATGATATTTGGATTTTAAAGTAGGTTATTAGGATTTCTTGTCTCACAAATGCCCCTTAGTGGGGTATGTTATGTCCAGTCCACCTTTGTACTTTGTTTGTCTTTGTGCTTAAAGCTGCGAGATCTTGCACTCTTTGGTCATAACTATTCTAAGTCAGCCCTGACAAGCATAAGTTTCATGTTTGTTCACATTCATGTCCAACTTGTCTCATGTTATATCTTTTATCAATGTCACATTCTCTGTAAAGTACTGAGGGCCATAGTTTGTATTAACTTTCAAACTCAATAAACTAGGCACCTTTGTCAGGTTCGGACTAGTGTGTGTGTAGGGCAGACCTAGAACATACCTGAACTGGTGACAGGGGACTGAAGTGCAGGAGTTACTGGCATGATAATTTGTGTAGTAGTTTATATATTACTGCTTAGGTACATAATGTGTCCCACAAGTACATTTCACACACCAGTTTGCAAAAATGTTCTGCAAGCACATTTGTTAAGCTGGGTTTGTTCATCTTTAACATGAATTTCAAAATAGAATCAAGGGTGTTTGGAGCATGCTGCAAATGTCATCTGTGCAATGAAAATCATATTCTCCCTTCTGCAACACTGGTTAGGTGGGCAACTGAGCACCAGAGAATTGCAAGTGTCATCGTGGAGACAAGGGAGTGACAAACCCTCTGCAAGATAAAGTACGCTTAATCTAACCATACAGATCTTTATAGTGAGCAAAAGGAATACAGACAAGCAGGAGGACTTAGTGCAGAGGCAGCAAATTTCCAGTGTTGTGGGTAGCTTATGGACCTACTGTCCCATTTCTTTAATCTGAGGAGACAGTTTTGCCTTTTTTTTTCTTAAAACGGTACAGCCGCATTTTATTTTACAAACCTGCTAGATAGAGATTCCTGGATCGCGATGAGGACAGGGATATGAGTATAGAAGGCATTCCAAAGAGGATAATGAGATGCACAATTTTTCAGACTAGGTGGGCATGTACCTATTTCTGTTTCTATTTGTAGGCATGGAGTAAAATATGTTTTCTGCAAGACCTACAGCACCGATTTCAAAACTCATCATGGTGGATGACATGATCTGCAGCGACATGCCAACAGTGAGAAACACAGACAGAAAACAGCTATGGCATGTCAGACTTCTTTTAACCTCAGAGTTTAACAAATACAAAGGTTATAGTGGCAGACGTTGGTATTCTGTCACTCACTGCTAAATGCAACCTGTCATTTGAAGCAGGAGAACACATCCTAAAATTTATGAAGAAATGTGGAGAGGATCAACATGTTCTCATGAAAATGACATGTGGAGCAACAAAGGCAGCCTGCCTTGTACAGGATGTTCTGGGGCCTCATTACCAAAAAGATGTTGCTGCCACCTGCGAGAAATTGCCATTCTGTGTGTGTACTGGCCAAAGTAAAGACATGGGCAATAAACGTTTGGTGATCCTTGTCAGTTACATGAAAATGCATACAAAAATGTACTACAGTTCCTTCACAGAATGTATGTCAGGAACTGAACAGGCACTGTGATACTTTAATGTCCACTCTGACAAAATGTGCTATTCCAGTTTAAGACATTCTGGGCTTTTCTTCAGACAAGGCTGCTTCAGTGACTGGAAAGCACAATTCTGTGCTATCTTGTTTAAAGGAGGTGAAGCCCACCATTACTAACAAAGGGTGCCTGTGCCACATGGTGGATCTCTGCAGTAAGGCTGGTGTAAAAGCACTACATTCACAGGTTGAAGAACTGATATCAGATGTGTATGGTCTTTTCAGTCCTGGTGCACAAAGTCAACAAAAACTGCAAGCATTTGCTTTATTCATAGACAATGACCCCAAAAAGATAATTAAGCATGAACGTACTACATGGCTGAGTCTTTGGAAGGTCATTAGCAAAGCCCTGGACATGCAGCCAGCCCGAAATACATATTTTTTGTCTAAAGAGCCATAGTCTGCTAAAATTAACTTAATTTCTGACTATCTGCAGAGTCATGAATTACATACAATTTTTTTGTTTCTCAAGTATGCACTGGAACTTTTACTGGAATTCAATATTTACTTTCAGAGTGGCGAAAGTCGGCTACTAACAGTACATGCCACTGTTCATAAACTCCTGCAGCAGTATGCTGGCAGACTCCTGAGACCTGCAGCTAATGACACTGCATGCCACTGTTCATAAACTCCTGCAGCAGTATGCTGGCAGACAGCTGAGACCTGCAGCTGTCGTCCAACTTCTAAAACACTATGATGTTTTGGTATCAACTGACAGCAGCTGTATTCTTCTAAACACTGAGCTGCATATTGGCTATCAAGTGAAACAGTACATGAATAGTCATGAGGAAGAGGACACTGCTGGCACAGTTACATAATTTAACTTAAAAAAAAAATTACAGCTTATTATGCTGGAGTAAAATGCTTAGCAAAGTATCCTATGCTAGACCGTTTAATTAAAGACACTGCATTTCTTATTAATCCTACCAAAAAACTGAACATATCTTCCAGACTTGTCAGGGAAGTTGGTTTCTGTCTGGATGTCTGTGGAAATGATGCGGAGGATGAACAATTGATGAGTTTACCCAATATCAGTTTGAGGACACATGAGCCTGACAGGTGCAGCAGATGGGCCCCATTCCTGTGTGCCCAAGTACTGGGTACACCTTCTAAAAAACTTTTACTATAATGGGAAACTCCCATTTTTCAAGCAGTTGATAATGCCTTTACTTTGCTTGCCACATTAAAATACAGAAGCTGAAAGAGCTTTTAACATGTTACAGAAAGCAAAGACTAAAAGAATGAATTGTGTTAGTCTTCCAGTGTAAAAACACTGAACTCTCCATTAGCAGTTAAAATGGGGTCTATATTAAAATCGCGAAAGCTTACTTTCGCAAATCCACATTCGACACATAAATGTCAAAATCCAAAAACAGCGAAGGACAAAAAACGCGAAAATCACAATGTTGAATGTATTCCCGGAAGCAACAGCACCATACAGGTAAGATAAACCCAACGGAACAAACCTAATGCAAAAACACTTTTTAAAATGTTTCTGCAGGAAGGCAAGCCCCCCTGCACCCCCCACCCCCTCCCTACTTAAATATACCAACTCCGAGACCGCACTACAGTGGGGAAAAGGATTTATTTCCTCATCTCTACAATCACCCTGCCAGCCAAAAAAAGGATGTTCGACATTCTGGATTCACTTTTTTCGCTATTTTAGGACTTCGGCATTTATGTGTCGATGAATGTGGATTCTTTCGCGATTCTAACATTGACCCATTAAAATTAACAGATAACTGAACTGCTGCGATCTTAAGTTACCAAAACAAGTCTTAGATGCTGCTAAGAAATCCGCAGCAGAATACAATAAGTGTGCATCTAAAGTATGACAGGATGATGTTTGTTCATGCACTTAGTGCATATGTGGGATAGGTTGTGTGATATGTAGCAGATCTGTTTAGAAAATGTAGGAAATGTAGCAAGTAATATTAAAAAGCATGTGATTTTAGTTTTGATTCTGTATAGAAGTGCTGTTTCATATTTATTTACTTATGGGGTGGATTTTTGGATTATAAAACAGAAGTTCTGGATTTAAATCACAAGCGTGTGCTTACTGAATTTTACAAATGTACAGTATAACTTAATACAGCTGGCAGAAATCTCACTTCAACGAGGCCCCAAGGAAATGGGGTGTTTCTGCACAGTAAGAAAATAGGGTGTTTCACATTCTGACTGTTCGTCACACACTGCTACGGTCTGTGTTTCACAACTGCCTCAAGTTTGAGACATATGAGTGAACAGTATCCTATCAGGATTGTTCTGACTTTTGGTATTCACCCTTTTGGACAAATACTGTTACAATATTATTTATTATGAATTAATACACTGGTTAGGTTATTGGAAATGTGTACAGAGATTGAAATTTCAGTAGCAGATTAGTAATATGATTAGTGGAAGTACATAACATAAATAACAAGAAGGTGGGGGTGCCACTGGAGAGATTTCAGTAACCCCTCCTATGAAATACTGTAAAAGTGTACATATGAGAAAATAGCTTGGTTAAATATCAATTACTGGTATGACTGCACTAGAAGGCACCAGGCTCAAACAGAGGTAGAAGAAATCTTGGAGAGTCAGTGATTATATCCCAGTTCATAATGTTTTAGGCCGTACAGCCACTAAAAACATCGACTCCTATCCAACAGTGTCAAATTCCTTTTTAAACAATGGTATATTACCTAGAAAGTACAGTTGTGTACACTTACCATAAGTGTAGATGTTCGTGTATTCACTGTTGCAGTCATTACATCTGGGGTAATCTGCTTGCAGATTGCCCTCAGTCAGCCTGATTACTGAAGTTTTGGGTCCTGCGTCAGTTGCTGTCCCTTCTTCCATGATGTCAGGTTGTCAGGGGTATATAACATGCAGCCGACGCCATTACATCAGTTTTTCTTGCCCCAGATGTCAGGTACCCCCCTAATGGGAAGCAATTAAACATAAAAACACAAAGGTATACACCCAACAAAAAAGCAAATACACCACAAAGGATTTTAAGCATAGTAAAGGAAAGTAGAGGTATAGCCAAAAGAAGTTAGGGGGCAGGAGGGAAAGTAACCAGGACTGCTACAGTGAATACACTCGAACATCTACATTTATGGTAAGTGTACACAACTGTACTATGTTCTTTGTGTTTCACTGTTGCAGTCATTACATTTACAAAACTATGGTTGGGAGGAGGAGTTTAGATAGCATTAGGGCCAGCTATAAGGCCCTGCAAGACTACAGTGGCAAAGCCAGCTCTGGATTTAGAGAAAATTGGAAAATGATAATGCTTGGTGAATGTATGTACAGAACTCCAGGTAGCAGCTTCTAGGATGTCCCTGGTAGGAACGCCTCTGAGACAGGCTGTAGAAGTAGATGCAGCCCTGGTGGAATCAGGTCTGATGATCTGGGGGATAGGTTTTCCATGGTGCTTATAGCAGAAATGAATGCCATGGCTTATCCATTTAGAAATGGTTTGATTTTCTTTGAGGTTTAGTCCTGTCCAAGTAGAATCTAAGTTGTCTGTGCACATCCAAGGAATGCAGTATCCGTTCCTCTTTGTTCTGTGGATTGGGAAAGAAGGTTAGCAAATGCATGGAGTGATTAAGAGCCACGCTGGATACCACCTTGGGCATGAAGGATGGATTGGTTCTGAGTGACGCCCTGTCCGCATGAAAGATGATGAAAGGCTCCACTGCCATAAGGGCCTGTAATTCAGATACCCTTCTAGCTGAAGTGATTGCTAAAAGAAAAGCTGTTTTCCAAGAAATAAATTTTAAGTCTGCAGTAGCAGCTGGCACGAAAGGAGGTAAGAGTGAGTTTCTCCAATACAAAGTTAAGGTCCCAGGCTGGGGTTGGAGCTCTCCTGGGTGGTCCCAAATTTTTGGCCCCTCTGAGGAACTGCTTGAGCAGTGGATGAGAGAAGAGGGGAGGTTCTGTGTTATAATGAGCTGAAATGGCTGAGGCGTGGATTTTAATGGAGGAAAAAGACAGGCCCTTGTGAAGCATCTCAGTTAAGTATTGTAAAATCTGAGGTAAATTGGGCGCTGCTGTGCTTATCCCTTGAGATTGGTTCCAGGCACAGAATCTTTTCCATTTTTCAGCATAAGATTTTCTAGTACTAGGCCTCCTTGCCTCTAAGATGACATCCATCACAGGTTTACTGAGTAAGGGAGAGTTTAAGTAATTAGCCAGGCTGCAAGGTTCAGTGTTGGAAGCTGAGGGTGCAGAATCTGGTTCTCCTGCTGAGACAGCAGGGAAGGAGTCTGAGGTAGGTGCCATGGAGCTAACCATGACACACTGCGCAGGAGGGGGTACCAGTGTTGGTGCGGCCAGTCTGGAGCAATCAAAATCATTCTTGGTTTGTCCTGTTTGACTTTTAGTAGTACTTTGGAGAGCAGAGGCAGCGAGGGGAATGCATAGACTGATAGGTTTTTCCAGCTGAAAGACAGAGCATCCACTTTCCAGGCTTGTTTGTGGGGAGTCCTTGTACAAATTTTGCCCAACTGGTAGTTCTGAGGGGAGGCAAACAGGTCTATATCTGGGATTCCCTATTCACTTATCAACATGTTAAAAATCTTTGGTTCCAGTTTCCACTCGTGTGGGTCCATGAGGTTTCTATTTAGTCCGTCTGCCAGTGTATTTAATTTTCCTGGCAAGAATTGAGCTTGTAGGTGCACTTCGTAGCTCAAGGCTGTGTTCCACAATGCCATGGCTAGTCTGCAGAGGGGGGTAAGAATGTGTACCCCCCTGTTGTTTATGTACCACATAACCATGGTGTTGTCCGTCATTACCATTAGTTGTCCTGGAAGAATGTAGTCCTTGGCTGTCAGAGCATTCTGTACAGCTAACATTTATTTTTGATTGATATGCAGGTGCATTTGACTTGGGTTCCATTTGCCCTGAATGCACTTCCCTGCCAGGTGAGCCCCCCATGCATAGTCTGATGCATCTGTTGTTAGGGTTTGGGAGGCAGGGGGTGGTGTGAAAGTTAGTCCCTTGTTTTGGTGGCAGGCTTCTGCCCACCAAAGGAACTCTATGTGTAGGCAAGGTATGATAGGAATCATTGTTTCTAGGCTGTGAGAATGCTGACTCCATACGCTTTTTAGATACCACTGTAGTGTCCTCATATGCAGTCTTGCATATGGAATTAGAAGAATGCAGGAGGCCATGAACCCCAAGGCTTGCAGTATTTGTCTTGCAGATAGCAGGGTTTTTGTGGCCACTTGTTTAAAGTAGGTTGTCAAATGAATTTGCTTTTCTGGCATGAGGTAAGCCATCTGGCAAGTTGTATTCAAGCTTGCACCCAGGAATGTAATTTGTTGACAAGGTACCAGTTGTGATTTCTTTTCATTTACGGTGTACCACAGACAAGTTAGAACCCTTTTTACAAACGCCAGATGATTCAAAAGTATGTCCTGGCTTTCTGCCTGAATTAGACAATCATCCAGGTATGGGTATATTTGAATACTTCTTTGCCTGCAAAATGCAATAACTGGAGCTAGGCACTTTGTGAATACCCTGGGCGCATTAGATAAGCCAAAGGGCAGTGCAGAGAACTGACTGTGCTTATAGCCTGCTTTGAAGCATAGGTATCTTCTGTAAGATTCCCTGATTGGGATGTGCAGGTATGCTTCTTTTAAATCTAGTGTTGCCAACCAGGCATCTTTGCCTAGCATAGGAAGTAACTGGTGAAGAGTCAGCATCTTGAATTTTGGAATCTCCAGAAAGGAGTTTAGAGTAGACAGGTCCAGGATAGGACGCCATGATTTGTCTTTTCTGGGTACCAGGAAAAGTCTCGAGTAGAAACCTTGTCCCTTTTCCTCTTCTGGTACCAGATGAATAGCCTCCATGCTTAAGAGAGAAAGTACTTGTGTTTGAGCCTCTGCCCACTGATTTGGGGGTAGGTCTGGCCACCCACTTGGCGTTGGCAACGGGTGGAAGTGAAATCTGTATCCCTGGGACACTATATTTAAAACCCATTTGTCCTGGGTAATAAGTTCCCAGTTCTGTGCATGAAGAGCAATCTTTCCCCCAAAAGGGGTAGTCAAAAGATAAGTGCTTGGAAATTTTAAAAGGAAGTCATTGAGACAGTTTACCATAGGGGGGTGTCTTGTTATTCCCAGACTTGGAAGTGGAGGCCCCCCAATGCATAGTTCTGTGAGTCCCCTGGGACTGAAACCTGGGTTTTTTGCTGTGTCTGGGTTTGGCTTGAGAAGACCTGGAAGGGGCTGGAAAGGACCAATTCTTAGAGGGCCAGTGCCTACTAAATCTAGGAGGCTGAACTTGTAAAAAATCTTTAACAGTTTGCATAGATTTAGCTTTATTTACCATCTTTTTAAGAACTTCTTCAGCCTTGTTGCCAAACAGGCGGTCCTGATTTAAAGGAGCATCCAACAATTTAGCTTTAACATGCTCAGGCAAAGATTGCTCCTTAAGCCAAGCATGCCTTCTAAGCATAGACCCAGTAACAGCAGCCCTGCAAGAGGCCTCTAAAGAATCAAAACCACATTGCAAAGTATGTTTTCCAACGTATTCAGCAGAATGCATTAAATCTTGCAAGTCTTTATTTTCCACACAGTCAGGAATCAATATAATTTTATGTTTAAGCAGTCCAACAACATGTTGCTGATATTTTAACATATGAAATTGGCAGTTTAAAGCTCTAAATGTCAAGGTTGCTTAAGTGTAAACCTTTTTACCCCATCTATCCAGCACCCTGGAGTCTTTATCAGAAGGGGTAGGATTTTTAGCTGTAGAAGCCTTACAGGTTCATAGGTTCATAGGTTTATACTAGGCTAACTGCCCTAGGACATTTATAAGCCTAGCCCAAAGTTATGTGGCTTACGCTGCCCCTTATGTTAGAAATACTGTGCCCATTAGTTTGTTTTGCCTCTGTCCAGTAGTGACACAGAGATGATTCCCGGGGTAAACCTACGATCTCCCATCCACCGGTCAAGATTTCTCTTGAACAGAGCCAGCGAGGTGCTCTGCCTCACATGGACCGGGATTTTATTCCACAGCATGGGGAGTCTTTGGGTGATAAATCTATCCCTCCAGCACGTCCTATTTATATCCATGCTAAGGTTTAAGTCTCTTGCTCTAGTGGTTTTGGTGGATTTGGATTTTTTGAGGTGGAGCATGTCTATTAATTCCGGGTTGGTCAATGGCCTTGTATGTCAGGCACAGGTCACCTCTGAGCAGACGGTATGCAACTGAATAGAGTTGGAGTTTCTTCAGTCTGGCAGCATATGACAGGTTTTGGGGTCCCTTTATCCTTTTGGTGAGGAACTTTTGGGGTCTCTCCAATTGCTGCAGGTGTCGGGTGAGATACATCCCGAATGGGGCATTGTACTCGATCATTGGTCTGATAAGTGAAAAGTACAGGAGAACAATGACCTCACTTGATCTGGATGTGAATCCCTTCATGATCAGGTGGGCAATGTAGAAGGTCTTTCGAACCACTTTAGCAACGTGAGTGTCAAACGAGAGGCCACTGTCAACCTGGGTCCCCAGGTCCCTGATAACCTCTTCTGTGCTTAGTGGGTTGCCACCTATATGGTAGCTTGGGGTTACCTTGTTTTTCCCGAAGGGTATGACTATACACTTTTTTGCGTTTAACTTCAGGCCATGGCTCTGGCACCAGCTATCAGTTTACGTGAGACCCCTCTGAAGGATGTCTGCGTCCGATGTACTATCCACTATGGCACCCAGTTTGCAGTCATCCGCAAACTTTGTTAGCCATAGTCCTTCTATGTTTGCCTGTACTTCTGAGAAGTAGATGCCGAACAATAGGGGGCCAAGGACTGAGCCCTGTGGGACTCCACTTGTAACCGGCTTGGAGTCTGACATGGCTCCAGCAACTCTAACCCTGTGGGTTCTGTCCTTTAGCCAGTTTGCAACCCATCTTGTGACATATGGGTTTACATTTAAGCTGGTAAGTTTCTATAATACCCGAGTGGGGTATTGTGTCGAAAGCTTTTGCAAGGTCAAGGTAGGCTGTATGGACTGCCTTTCCCTCATCAATGGCCTTGGTGACTGTTTCAAGAAGTCGACCAAGTTCAAAACAAGATCTGCCTTGACAAAGCCAAACTGGGTTGGGTCCAAGGTCTGCAAGTCCCCTATGTCCTTGTTTATGAGTTCCATTATGATCCTCTCCATAGCTTTGCAGACCAGGCTTGTTAAGCTTATGGGGTAATTACCAGGGTCCGAGGAGGCACCGCCTTTGTGGAGTGGGACCACAGTTGCCGTGACACCACTCCTTGGGCACATATCCTGTGGTGAGGCTAAGATTAAACCCCTATGAAATCTGTAAGTCATTGATTTTATATCAATTACTGGCATGACTGCACTCAGAAGGCACCAGGCTCAAACAGAGGTAGAAGAAATCTTGGAGAGTCAGTGATTATATCCCAGTTCATAATGTTTTAGGCCAGAGCAGCCACTCAAAAACATCGACCCCTATCCAACAGTGTCAAATTCCTTTTAAACAATGGTATATTACCCAGAAAGTACAGTTGTGTACACTCTTACCATAAGTGTAGATGTTCGCGTGTATTCACTGTTGCAGTCATTACATCTTGGGGGGTAATCTGCTTGCAGATTTCGCTCCTCAATCAGCCTGGATTACTGAAGTCTTGGGTCCTGCGTCAGTTGCTGTACCTTCTTCCATGACGTCAGGTCGTCAGGGGTATATAACATGCAGCCGACGCCATTACATCAGTTTTTCTTGCCCCAGATGTCAGGTGCCCCTTCAATGGGAAGCAATTAAACATAAAACACAAAGGTATACACCCAACAAAAAGCAAATACAATTCAAAAAGGCTTTAAGCATAGTAAAGCGAAAGTAGAGGTATAGCCAAAAGAAGTTAGGGAGGGCAGGGAGGAAGAATCAGGACTGCCATTAGTGAATACACTTTAACATCTACATTTATGGTAAGTGTGCAACAAATCTGTAATGATGTTCTTTGTGTTTCACTGTTGCAGTCATTACATTTACAGGCATAAAACTATGGTTGGGAGGAGGAGTTTAGATAGCATTAGCCAGCTATAAGCAGCCCCAGTAAGACTACAGGGTAAAAGCCAGCTCTGGATTTAGAGAAATGATAATGCTTTGGTAAGAATGGCAGGTACAGGAACTCGTGCAGAAGCTTCTAGGACAACCTTGCAGGAACGCCTCTGAGACAGGCTGTAGAGATGCAGCCCTGGTGAATCAGGTCTGATGGATCTGGGGGATAGGTTTTCCATGGTGCTTATAGCAGAAATGAATGCCATGGCTTATCCATTTAGAAATGGTCTTTGATTTTCTTTGAGGTTTAGTCCTGTCCAAGTAGAATCTGTTGTCTGTGCAATATCCAAGGAATGCAGCATCCTTGCCTCTTGTTCTGTGGATTGAAAAAGAAGGTTAGCAAATGCATGTGAGTGATTAAGAGCCATGCTGGATACCACCTTGGGCATGAAGGATGGATTGGTTCTGAGTGACGCCCTGTCCGCATGAAAGATGATGAAAGGCTCCACTGCTATAAGGGCCTGTAATTCAGATACCCTTCTAGCTGAAGGATTACAAAAGAAAAGCCAGCTTTCCAAGAAATAGGGCCGCAATTTTGAAGTCTGCAGTAGCAGCTGTAACGAAAGGAGGTAAGAGAGTGAGTTTTCTCCAATACAAAGTTACTGGGTCCCAGGCTGGGTTGGAGCTTCCCCGGTGGTCTCCAAATTTTGGCTCCTCTGAGGAACTGCTTGAGCAGTGGATGAGAGAAGAGGGAGGTTCTGTGTTATAATGAGCTGAAATGGCTCATGAGGCGATTTTAATGGAGGAAAAGACAGGCCCTTGTAGAAGAGACATCTCAGTTAAGTATTGTAAATCTGAGGTAAATCTGGGCGCTACAAAGTGCTTATCCCTTGAGATTGGTTCCAGGGTGGCACAAGAATCTTTCCATTTTCTTCAGCATAAGATTTTCTAGTACTAGGCCTCCTTGCCCTCAAGATGACATCCATCACAGGTTTACTGGAGTAAGGGAGAGTTTCAAGCAATTAGCCAGGCTGCAAGGTTCAGTGTTGGAAGCTGAGGGTGCAGAATTCTGGTTCTCCTGCTGAGACAGCAGTGGAAGGAGTCTGGAGGTAGGTGTCATGGAGCTAACCATGACACACTGCGCAGGAGGGGGGTACCAGTGTTGGTGCGCCAGTCTGGAGCAATCAAAATCATTCTGGTTTGTCCTGTTTGACTTTTAGTAGTACTTTGGAGAGCAGAGGCAGAGGGAAGGCATAGACTGATAGGTTTTTCCAGCTGAAAGACAGAGCATCCACTTTCCAGGCTTGTTTTGTGGGGAGTTCTTTTGCAAAATTTGCCCAACTGGTAGTTCTGAGGGGAGGCAAACAGGTCTATATCTGGGATTCTATTCACTCTGTCATCAAACATGTGTAAAAAATCTTTGTTCCAGTTTCCACCGCCGTGTGGGTCCATGAGGTTTCTGTTTAGTCCGCTCTGCCAGTGTATTTAATTTTCCTGGCAAGAATTGAGCTTGTAGGCAGTGCACTTCAGTAAGTACAAGGCTGTGTTCCACAATGCCATGGCATAGTCTGCAGAGGGGCAAGAATGTCTACCCCCCCTGCTTTCATATATTTATGTACCACATAACCATGGTGTTGTCCGTCATTACCATTAGTTGTCCTGAAGAATGTAGTCCTTGGCTGTCAGAGCATTCTGTACAGCTAACATTTATTTTGATTGATATGCAGGTGCATTTGACTTGGGTTCCATTTCCTGTCTCTGAATGCACTTCCCTGCCAGGTGAGCCTCCCCATGCATAGTCTGATGCATCTGTTGTTAGGGTTTGGGAGTGTAGGGGTGGTGTGAAAGTTAGTCCCTTGTTTTGGTGGCAGGCTTCTGCCCACCAAAGGAACTCTATGTGTAGGGCAAGGTGGCCGATAGAATCATTGTTTCAGGCTGTGAGAATGCTGACTCCATACGCTTTTTAGATACCACTGTAGTGTCCTCACATGCAGTCTTGCATTATGGAATTAGAAGAATGCAGGAGGCCATGAACCCAAGGCTTGCAGTATTTGTCTTCGGCAGATAGCAGGGGTTTTGTAGGCCACTTGTTTAAAGTAGGTTGTCAAATGAATTTGCTTTTCTTGGCATGAGAAGCCATCTGGCAAGTTGTATTCAAGCTTGCACCCAGGAATGTAATTTGTTGGACAAGGTACCAGTTGTGATTTCTTTCATTTCACGGTGTACCACAGACAAGTTAGAACCCTTTTACAAACGCCAGATGATTCAGCATGTCCTGGCTTTCTGCCTGAATTAGACAATCATCCAGGTATGGGTATATTTGAATACTTCTCTTGCCTGCAAAAATGCAAATAACTGGAGCTAGGCACTTTGTGAATACCCCTGGGCTCAATGATTAGATAAGCTTCAAAGGGCAGTGCAGAGAACTGGACTGTGCTTATAGCCTGCTTTGAAGCATAGGTATCTTCTGTAAGATTCCCTTGATTGGGATGTGCAGGTATGCTTCTTTTAAATCTATGTTGCCAACCAGGCATCTTTGCCTAGCATAGGAAGTAACTGGTGAAGAGTCAGCATCTTGAATTTTGGAATCTCCAGAAAGTGAGTTTAGGAGTAGAGCAGGTCCAGGATAGACGCCATGATTTCACCCTTTCTTTTCTGGGTACCAGGAAAAGTCTCGAGTAGAAACCTTGTCCCTTTTCCTCTTCTGGTACCAGATGAATAGCCTCCATGCTTAAGAGAGAAAGTACTTGTGTTTGAGCCTCTGCCCACTGATTTGGGGTAGGTCTGGCCACCCACTTCATGCTACGCTAACGGTGGAAGTGAAAATCTGTATCCCTGGGACACACTATATTTAAAACCCATTTGTCCTGGGTAATAAGTTCCCAGTTCTGTGCATGAAGAGCAATCTTTCCCCCAAAAGGGGTAGTCAAAAGATAAGTGCTTGGAAATTTTAAAAGGAAGTCATTGAGTATTACAGCTTCTACCATAGGGGGGGGTCTTGTTCCCAGACTTGGGAAGTGGAGACCCCCACTGCATAGTGTTCATGGAGTCCTGGGACCGAAACCTGGGTTTTTGCTGTGTCTTGGGTTTGGCTTGAGAAGACCTGGAAGGGGCTGGAAAGGACCAATTCTTAGAGGTTGGCCAGTGCCTACTAAATCTAGGAGGCTGAACTTTGTAAAAAATCTTTAACAGTTTGCATAGATTTAGCTTTATTTACCATCTTTTTGGGTTAGAACTTCTTCAGCCTTGTTGCCAAACAGGCGGTCCTGATTTAAAGGAGCATCCAACAATTTAGCTTTAACATGCTCAGGCAAAGATTGCTCCTTAAGCCACAAGCATGCCTCTAAGCATAGACCCAGTAACAGCAGCCCTGTAAGAGGCCTCTAAAGAATCAAAACCACATTGCAAAGTATGTTTTCCAACGTGATTCAGCAGAATGGCTATTAAATCTGCAAGTCTTCCTTATTTTCTCACACATGTGTCAATGAATCAATATAATTTTATGTTTAAGCAGTCCAACAACATGTTGCTGATATTTTAACATATGAAATTGGCAGTTTAAAGCTCTAAATGCCAAGGTTGCTGAAGTGTAAACCTTTTTACCCCATCTATCCAGCGCCCTTGAGTCTTTATCAGAAGGGGTAGGATTTTTAGCAGTAGAAGCCTTAATGCCCTTAGGCCCCTGTGAAATAGTGTCTGGATCTGGAATAGGATTTTTGAAAAGGAACTTGTAAGACTCAGGGACCCTGTAGTATCTGTCAGGTTTACTGGGAGCAGGCGGTAGGGAATCAGGGGCCAAACTGGATTCCAAGAAAGCATCATCAACAATGTCTAGTACAGCAGGAATAGCCAAAGGCCTTTGCTGAGGTAAGAGAAGGAAACCCCTAAGCCTATTTTTTGAATTAGAAAATTCCTGGCTTTCCCAGTGAAAATTCTCCCTTAGAGTATGTAAGGTTTCCCCAAAAGAAAACTCATCGGGAGGGGAAGCAGGAGGAATAGAGTCCTCTACATTAGAATCCTCATAAGTAGGTAAGGACAAATCCAGATCATCAGAAGAGTCAGAAAAAACAGAATCCTGATCAGAAGATTCATAATCAAGCTCAGCCCTAGGTCTCTTGGGGGGGAGGGGTTGGCTACCCCTGATTAAAGTTATTAGATTTTCAGCCATTTTTATCATTTGTTTTTTAGGCATAGAGGCCTGAGCATGTGGCCTGGGCATTGGTTTTGTAGACATGGATTGAGATTTAGGCCTTAGTAATGAAGGAGGCGTCGATTTAATATGCAAGTCCGTAGGCCTGAATACACCCTCAGAAGCCGGTGCCTGCACAGCGGCTCTGGACCCATCCAAGGTAGAGACATCCGCAGGTTCCATAGCTGAAGTATCTCGCGGCATACCGTACTCCGAATGGGTCTCAGTAGAGGCCTGCGAATCAGAAGTAGCGGGTATCAGGGGCTGCGAAAGCGCCTCACTGAGTACCGGCGAACTGGCGACTGGCTTAGGAGAAGTGTCGTCGGCGGTTTTGCACCTCGGCGGCCTGTCTCTTTCTTTATCTTTGAGTTTTTTGGGAATCCTGGTAGTCGGATGGCTAACCGACATTTCTGAATAATTAAACCAAGAACCAAAATATTTAGAGGGAAAAATATACAGACGACGGATAGTGCGCTGATTAAATAAAGCACAAAACCGACAGCAAGGTACATCATGGTCAGAGCCTAGGCAAGGAATACAGTACGAATGAAAATCTTTATGAGGTATTTGCTTTCCACAAGTAATGCAATTATTAACTTTCACTGACATCGGTAAGGAGCAAGAAAAAGTTTCCCCAACGGGGTACTTAGCTTTTAGTTGAAAACTTCAGTTCTGAAACTCGAAAATTAAAATTTCAGGAGTCAGCCGACCGGCACTTGCAAACTGCTTCTGCTTCGGGCACCGACAGCAAGAAAGACTAATGTAATGGCGTCGGCTGCATGTTTTATACCCCTGACGACCTGACGTCATGGAAGAAGGGACAGCAAATGACGCAAGACCCAAGACTTTGTTAATCAGGCTGACTGAGGGCAACCTGCAAGGAGATTACCCCAAATGCAATGACTGCAACAGTGAAACACGAAGAACACCCCTTAATCTATGAGACAACTTATTCTAAATTCTCAGAATAATTTGTGTAATATACCGACATCTAGATGAGGTTTTAACTTAACACAACAATTCTGTAGATGGCATTATAAATCCTTTTGGGTGAGACATCAGTCATAACCCAAAGTCTGGCATAAGCTTTTAATGGCATTCACTCCTTGAACACATAACAGGTGTGAGTGCTGCGGATTTAGGCTCTGCTACCCTACACCTCACCTTATTTTGCAGCAGTGGTGGGATCAAACTCTATCTGACCAGCAGATTATTTAGCAAAAGTGAAGTGGGATTTAAGATTTGTACCCCTGTCCACAAAACTCCTGAATATCTACAACAAGAGGTCATCCATCAAAATGGGGGGGGGGGGGAGTTAATGGTTAGGGCTATAAACTAAAAGGGTTAGCTTTTTATCTTTAAAGCAAACCCAAATGTTTGAATTAAAGACCAAATTCCAGGAAGAGTAGATGTTTGTCATTATGATCACTGCTGCAGTACCACTCCTTGGTTATATGGGTTATATCCTGCATAGGAAACAACAGCTGGTCAGCATCCAAAGCTTCATTGCACATTCCACATGTCCAAACCATAAGTCAGTTCAAACCTTGGGCATCAATCCCTTCAGATCTTTCCTGCCACCAATAAGAGTGTTCTACTATGAGCTTTCAAGGATCGAAGACTGGCTAATGCTGTTCCATTGCTGGGCAGAGAAGCTATCTTGGGGAGGGTGGCTTCCACATGATTTTTTTTATTTATTAAAACTTACTTTTTCTGAAATGTGTGTGCTTTTAAGACAAGAGGAAGCATTTTTTGACTATATTGTGACTTTTGAGTACTTTTAAACAGAAGCATAATTTTTTTTTTACTTTTGTGATGAAACATTGTTAAAGACTGTTGAAAATTATTTTTTCTGTGGAGAAACCATTGTTTATTCCAAATAAAACTCACTTTTTTTTGCTATTTTCCTGTTTTATTGACTATTGCAGCCAAGTTTCCCCAGGAAAAAAGCACTGTTTTCAGCTGGACAAGGGACAAAGTACTGGCCCTAAGGTCATCTCTTCTTCCATCCACCAAAAGAAAAAGTTTGTTAGGCAGCCTTTGCTACAACAGCTGGCTAGTAATCTCCCTCAGCTGGCTAGTAATCTCCCTCAGCTACAGGTGGGGGACTACTTAGGTTCATAGGAGATTACTAGGCTAATGTCTCAACAGCCTTTACAAGCCTAGCCAATATAAGCTATGGCCAAAGCTAGTTCCTCAGATCATTCATCTTTTTCCTTCAGATCCCTCTGGTGTGGTCCATACAGCCACAATGGAATGGGGTGTAGCCATGTCCATTGCAACTGTTGGGATCCCTTCAGTTGGCAAGGAAGAGCCATTCTTCTTGATCATGGGAGAAGGAGCAGAGAATGTTCCCCTGCTTAGCAAAAATATTCTGCCCACTGCTGGGGAAGCTGTTGCTGGCAATACTGGGTCAGTGTACCATAGATTCCTGTCAAAAAGAGACAGAAAACTAAACAAGTTATGTCTTGGGCTTGGCACAGCATCTTCCGCAGGCTCTTGACCCCTCTTGTAAGGTTATTTCAGGTAAAAGAGAGAGAGAGATTCCTCTTTTTTATGAAGAGATTCAAGAACTGAAATTTGTAGGGGATTAGGAAGAGACAGATGCAGAATCTTCTCATCAAGTTTTTGATTCAGAGTCTGAGGAGATTGTGGTATCACATTCTCTATGTGATGGATTCTCTTTTTAGAGACTTATTTCCAAGATGAACCTTTCAGTGGGAGATTATCAAGGCCTTTGAGTCACTTATACGATATTATGATTTGTTACAACTAGAATTTATAAAACCTTCTCCTATTCTTCCAGTTCTGTCAGCCTTGGAAGATGTTTTTGCCAGAGCCTGTGGCTTCCCTGAGACTCAGCCTGCTGCCTTTAAGAAAGCAGGAAGATTATATAAAGTTACTCAAGTCATTACTTATTGCTTAAAACTTGTTTACAGCTCTGAAAATACTATTTCCAAGACTGTTCCCACTGGAACATGATAAGGAGATTTGCCTGGCTATGTTCTCATAACTTCCAAGAAGTCAAAAATTTAATTTTGAATTCTCCCTTGGAGAGAGATTTAGTTTTCTTAGGATAACAGGATCATAGGAAGTTACTAGACTAATGGCCCTATAGCCCTTACAAGCCTAGCCAAGTTCTACCCTTTTTCCACAACCGGCACCCAATGCCCCTATCCAAGATGGACACAAGTGGAACTCCCAGGGTGAATTTATGGTTACCCATCCAATCATCCAGACGGTGTTTGAAGAAGGCCAGTGAAGTGTTCTGCTTGACATGAAGTGGGAGTCTGTTCCAAAGGTGTGATAATCTCTGGGAGACAAATATGTCCCTCCAGCAGGTTCTATTAAGGTCATATATCAGGGTAAGATACCACATGACTTGCAGATATGCAGCATTTCCAATAAAGCAGCATGAGAGATTGCCTTATATTCAAGGCAAAGATCGCCTACGAGTAGTCTGTGTGAAACAGAATAAAGTGACAGTGATTTCAGATGATCCACATGGGACACATGCTGAAGACCTTGGATTTACCTTGTGAGGAACCTTTATGGTCTCTCCAATTGCTGCAGGTGCTTGGTAAGTACACACCAAAATGGGCATTGTACTCAATTATTGGCCTGATGGGGGAAGAGTACCGGGGAAGTTATAACTTCTTTTTTTCTAGAGGCAATGTCCGTACTTATGAGATGAGCAATATAGAAAGCCCTTCTTACCACTGTGGAGACATGGCAATCAAAGGTAAGGTTGCTGTCAACTGTGTGCCCAGATCTCTCACCATTGAGTGCATATTTAAGGTGTTTATATTGATGTGGTAGTTAGCAGGAACATCGCTCTTACTGAAAGAGATGACAATACATTTTTTGAATTGGGTTTAAGGCCATGACTTTGGTACCAATCATTTGTTTGTGTAAGACCCTCTTATAAGATTTTGACATCATTGGAGAATCTAGGACCACTCCCAGTTGGCAGTCATCAGCAAACTTTGTCAGCCACAGACCTTTGGTTTTTGCTTGTACTTTGGAGAAACATATTCCAAACAGTTGAGGCCCAAGGAATGATTCCTGTGAAACATCACTGATTAAACAGGTCTGCTGTTGGAGGTGAATTCCCGTATTTTAACTATATGTGTTCTAACAGTGAGCCAGTCAGCGACCCATGTAACGATATAAGGTTTGTACCTAGCTGGGTGAGTTTGTCAATGATGCCTGAGGGGGGATAGTGTGAAATCTCTTAGCTAAATCTAGGTAGGCTGTATGCACAAATTTTCTCCTCGTCCAGGGCTTTGGTGACTGTCTCGAAGAAGTCCACCAGGTTTAAAAGGCATGATATTCTTTTGACAAATTTAAACTGAATAGGGTCAAGTGTTTGGAGATTACCTATATCTTTGTTGATAAGGTCCATGATGATTCACTCCATGGCCTTGCAGATAAGGCTAGTCAGGCTAATAGGTCTATAGTTCCCAGGGTCAGTGGAAATGCCACCTTTGTGCAAGGGATTAAGCGTGGCAGTTTTCCATTCAGCAGGGAGGAAGCTGGTGCTTAAACTATGATTAAAAGAGTATCTAATGGTGTTGCTAATCCTTGTTGGAGCCCATGTAGGATGCAGCCTAGGATGTTATCAGGTACCATAGATGTTATGTTTTTGGCCTTAGAGAGGGTGTTTAAACCTGCTCTTTAGAGATACAAGGTAGGGGACAGGGGGTAGGGATGTCATGGGGTACGTGTGGCAGGGACAGGGTAGTAAAGTTTTCACACAGCTTGTTGACCAACAGGTTAGCTATGTCCACAGGCTCAGTACATGTTGTATCATTAACAACCAGTTCACCACAAACCTAGGCCTTTCCTTTTAGGTTACAGATGTAACTAAAGAATGCCTTATGGTTATCCTTAATTGAGGAAGTTAATCTGGATTCATTGTTTGCTTTAGATGACTTCACAAGAAGTCTTATTTGCTTGTTAAAGCTGAGGAGGGAGTGTTTCCAGTTTAGGGCTCGTTCCCTCTTACTCTTCAACAGCAATTTTCTCTTACTGTAAAGCCTGTTAATGGCAGCTGTCCACCAGGCAGGTTTGCTTTTCTTTGAGGAGCTGATTTTGGTTCCATCAGGTACGGCTGAGTCAGTGCAGTTATATAGGTGTTTGTATAAATCACTGGTGTAGAACTCGGCATAGTTGCCAGTTCCATTTGACGGGGGAGGTGCAGTGAAGCTATTTATAGCATCCCATAAGAGGTTATAATCTGCTTCGGAGAAGTTTTCTAGTTTAGTTGCTGCTGGGGTTGGGGGGGGCAGGTCACGTGTGAAAGTTACTTTGAATGAGACTGATTTGTGGTCAGATCTCACCATGGAAGACCTTACAGTGGGGGTGCTGCAGTGGTCCCCCATATTGGTAAGCACCAGATCAAGGACACTGGCACCCCTTGTGAGGGTGTCAACCATCTGGTCCAGGGCATTGGAGTTAAAGTCGAGGAATCTTTTGGCAAGAGAGTTTGAGCATGAGTAATTTATGGAGGGGGTCCTGTAGCTGGCAATAACTTGAATGTGTATCCTACCAACAGTTAATTGCACAGGAAGTATTTTCAAGGGATCATACTGTTTAACCAATCTGGAGGTGTACTTATCTTTAATGAATATTGATACACCACTTCTTTTTGTTTTCACTCCTTCAGTTTGTAGTCTGAACATGTGGAAGGAAGTATAACCCAGTATGGCTAGGGTGCTCTCCACAGCTTGAACCAGATCTCCGTGACTGCAGAAATCTCTGCATCTTCCAAGGTAAGAACTGCTTCCAGTAAGTGCAGTTTCATGTTAAGACTCTTAGTGTTTAGCAGCATTAACCCTGAGGTTGTTTTTAGGTGGAGTTTTTACATTTTTGGAGACAGGAAAGCTGATCAGGGATTCTCTCAGACTTTTCTGCCATCCTTGTATGTTTTCCAAGGGATTCTCTGCTCCCTCATCTAACGCTGATAAGAAAATGTCTCAGCCAAATGTTGGTAAGCAGACATTTAAAAAGTAATGGCAGGGAGGTTCAAAAAAGAAAGCTGAGATGCCCCCAGAACAAATGACAGTCAAATAAGTCAGAATGATTGTATGAGGGACCTTGTTCCCTCTCCCACACTGACAGTCCCTTAATACTTCCAGAAAGTCTAATCTCTATTTCTCTCTTTGGCAATATACTGTTTCAGACAAGTGGGCCCTGACAGTGATCTATCTAGGCTACAAATGGCAGTGAGAGGAACTTTCTCCTTTCCAGGAGATTCCTCCTCACTCCCCAGACCAGACTCAATTTTCTCCTGTTTTACATATTTTGCTTTCTCAAGGGGTAATAGAAGTTGTTCCTTCCCCTCAGCAAGGGGAAGGATTTTACTGAAGAACATTTCTAGTTCCACAGAAAGAAAGAAAATTCTTGGAGATTAGATCTGGATCTTTCTTTCCTGAACCAGTCTGTAACAGTATCCAAATTTAAAATGCTTCCACTTCGTAACCTGTTATCCCTCCATTTTCATTTGAGTTTTCTACTGACCCTAAATTTAAAAGATGCACATCATCACATTCCTATTCATCCAGATTACAGGGGTTTCTTAAGATTTTGTGTGTGGATCACATTATCCGTTCTCTGCCTCATCCTTTGGGCTAGCTACTGCTCATTGAAGGTTACGGGGTATCCAGATTTTTCCATATTTAGATGACTTGCTCAGCTTTGCAGAGTCTTTTTCAAAGTGTCAGGAATCTCTTGGTTTTGGGTAAGGGATCTCCTACGCAAGTTGGAATTCCAGGAAAACATTCAAAAGACTTCATCTCACAGGACTGTTTTCTGGGGTGTCTGCTAGACACCTCAGTACAAAGAACTTTTCTTCCACAGGAAAAATATATTTATATTTAGGTCTGTTCCAGGGGTTTTCCACTCAGACTTACATATCAGTGAAGGAATACCTCAGGATTTTGAGTTTCATGTCACCCATAATACCTCTGGCAGGACTCTCATAAGGAAGATACACTTGTATCTAAAATCTCTCTGGTATCAGCATCAACATCCATTGCCTTTTCAAATTCCAGTTCTGAGATTTGTAAAATGGAAATCAAATGGCAGAGACATCAACATTCTAAGAATCTAGATCTATCTTTTTCCCTCCTTACTCCAAGTAGTCAGTCACTACAAATGCCTTTGACTTTGCTTGGGGACACATGTCAATGGACATAAAGGTACTGGGTCTTTGGAAGAGAAAAGACAGAACAAAACACAAACATAAAAGAGATGCTAGCACTTGTAAATGCATTCAACTCCCTGAAACGTCTGTGGTTCCAGGAGTGTTTACAGACAATACCACAATGATACAGCATATAAACAAGTAAGGAGAAACAGATCTTACTACCTCTGCAGACTAGCCATGTTATAATGGGATATAGCTTTACACCACAGGCTCACTCTATAGGCATCTTATATGCATTTAGTGCAAAACTGTAGCAGACAAGCTGAGCAGGACCAGGGCAGACCCTCACAAATTTAAAGTGAATCAGGGGGTGTTCAAAGATTTAATCCATGTGTGAGGAATTCTACAGGTAGAGCTTTCTGTCTCTTCTCTAAACAATCAACTGGTAAAATGTTGCTCCAGTACTTCAGGCAAGAAGACCTGGAAGACAGATGCCTTTTCTTTTTCATGGACAGGAATATTTCTGTATGCTTTTCCATCCTTTCCACTGACATCCAGGATATTTCTGAAGATTCAAGACAGCTCCCCAAAGATCACTTTGCTGACTCACTTCTGGCCCAGGTAACAGTGGCAGTCACTTCATGGGTTCATCATGGGTTGGGTTAGTACTAGGCTAACTGCCCTTGTGAGCCATTTTAAGCCTAGCCAATTATTCCTTGTGAGACTCAAACCCTGCACCTTGTGTTTGTAAGGCAAACACCTCAACCATTAGGCCATCCTCCCAATCAGGATTGTTCAAGGACTATTACCACAAGCTTCCTCACAGACTGAATTTCCTCACACAAGTTCTGGGGTGTTTGATGCACCCTGACCCTGAGCAACTGAAAATGACTGCCTAAATGATAGGGTCCTATTTTCTGAGGATGTGCAGCAGGTATTAACAGAGGCAAGAAAGCCTGCTACCAGAAAATCATATATTAGCAAATGGGAAACATTTTCTAGTTGGTGCCAACAAAAGAACCAGCACCTATTCAAGCCTAGTGTTTGGCGGTTATTACAATATTTATGTGAGCTACTATCCTATGGCCTTCTGACACCTCTATCAAAGTTCATTTGCCTGCAATTTCAGCATGTCTACCATAGATTCCCCCTTTTCAATTCAGTCTTCTGTCAAAATGTTTTTGAGAGAGGTTTTACCCAAGAAGTCTCCCACAAAACCTGTGGCTTCTTCTTGGAATCTTAATTTTGTGCCACAGAATATAATACTTGCTCCACTTAAAACAGCTCATCTGGCTGACTTGAGTTTCTTTAACATGGAAAACAGTTTTGCCGACTGCTCTGACATCTTGCAAGAAGACTATCTGAGTTGTAAGCTTTTACGGTGGGTCAACATTTTCTTATTTTCCACAGAAACATGGTTTCTTTAAGAACTAATGCTTCTTTTATGCCTAAAGTGGTCTCTGAGTTTACCTTAAACCATTATATCCATCTCTCTGTTTTCTATCTAGAACCTAAAAATGAAAGAGAATGGATACTTTATATCTTGGATGCCCATAGACAATTCAGGCACTATCCTGACAGAACAAAACCTTTTACAACTTCTGATCTGTTGTGCATTTCTTGTGAAGGTTAGAGGAAAGGACAACCCAAGGCAGACTATTTTGAAATGGTTGTCCTGAGTTATTACATTTTGTTACTACAACAAAACTATTCCAGGGCAGGGTTAAGGCTTACTCTACCAGAGCCTTGGCATCACAACTTCATCTATTTCCTTTTTGAAAGGGTTGGACTGTAGGATTATACTTAAAGCAGCATCTTGGTCCTTTCTGCATAGTTTTACAAAGCACTATTAACTAGACTCTTTCTCCAGGGCTAGGGCAGGCTTTGCTTGGACAATTCTTTAGTACCTGCTGGACACCTCTTCTACCTCTCATTTATTTTAAGATATGGTAATCTACCACTGTAACTAAGGCTACTGCAGCCATGATCACACTGCTGAACATAGAACAACTGTGAAAGTAAACTTAGTACAACAGCACATTCCCGAATTATCACTGCTGCATTAGCCACTTCTTACCTCCACTCCCGCCCCTTGTTTTTGTGCATTTTTTATGCCAAGCTGTAGACGTGTATTTGCTTTCTTTTACTATCAATGTCCTCTCAGGTTTAAGCCTCCCTCTCTCAGTTGGCATGAAAGCTCTGAAGGGCATGGTGCATAAACCTGACTTATTAGTCAGCTCAGCCCAAGTTAACTAACTGATTGGGTGTGTGAAAAGTGTTCTAAAGCTTTGGAAGCTGGCTGGCTCTAATATCCTATGAAGGATATAATCCATATAGCTAAGACTACTGCAGCAGTGACCATTCAAATATCCTATCGTAATAGTCAGTTTACTTACACAACTGTACTTTACTGAAGCTTTAGGATACTAAGAGTAGTCAGCAAAGAGAAATGGCACACTTTTGTAGTAACTACTAGTATACAAGCTACCTTCAGTTCATATTTAAGTAGTTAAGAGTTCTAGAGCCTAATCGAAGAAGATTAACGGTAATGGGTACCCCCTTGCCTGGACCCCATTTAAGAATGAATGAAGATGATACATAAGGGCCAAGATTAACTACTGATGATGCAGCAAAACATAACATTGCCAACAAAATGATAAAGTCTTGTGGAAAATAAAGTTTTTGGAGATCTGAAACATAATGCCTCACTATTCTATCAGGGGGCCTGCTCAGCATTTAAAGAAAAGTCTGGAAACGGTTAGGCTGCATTCTTTGCATGATTCCGGTGCCATACATTATGTTTAACGTTGTTCCTTGGTTTGTCAAACTTGAATAAATCTAAACTAGTCTCCATTGATGAAAAAAGCAAAGGAGCATAAAAGCTCAGAGATTACATGAAGAACGCTCATTACAGAGACAGGGCAATACAAGTTAAACAGAAATGGATTCCTAACCCTGCTTTAAACATTTCACAAGACAGAAAGCAAAGTAGTTCAGTAGACTGTTAACAGACAGGGGGGGGGGGTTTTACAAAATTCAGTGCAGTGCACAACTTACTACTATAATAGTTAATAAAGAAATAGCACATAGGAGCCCTTGCTTTGAGACTCACAAAGGGTAGGGAACCGAAATAAAACATGACAATTGCTAATTTCTATGGTTAGGTTAAGAAATTTGAAGCATGGATAATATAAATGGACAGGAAGCTAGCCAAGAGATTTGCCGTGTCTTGAAGTGTAACTTTTAATAGTTATCACCTGTTGATTTACCTTGAGTTTCGTCCTTCTGACTAATGGGACGGTGCAATGGTTACCACTGTTGCCTCAGAGCAAGGTTCTCTGGTTCAACTCTTGGCTGGGTTGCCTTCTGTGTGGAGCCTGCATGTCTTCCCTGTGTTCATGTGGTTTCCTCCGGGTGCTCGGATTTCCTCCCATGTTTCCAAAGTCATGAGTCTGGAGCTTTTCTCCCCGGGTGTCCACTGAAAATGGTCTCCTCCCCAGTCGGACTTTCCCTGTAACAAAATGTTAAATAAAATGAATAAATAGGGACAAGGGGTTATCCCATGGTAAACACAATGCTAAACACAGTGGTCTGAAATATTGTGGGATCTTACCTTAACATAATTTATCAGTGCTTTACACGGTTATGTACTTCTGCTACGGTATTAGGAAACACTGAGGAAGGGGATTTAAATGTATATACTAACTATTCCTGTTATTCATCACAAATGTCTGTTCCTTAACCTTTAATGAACGTAACATTTAAAGCTATATGAGAAAGCATAAGGGAATTGGAGAATGAAGTTAGTGAGGAATTCTTCGACCCAATTCTCTAACTAAGGTTAATTCTCTAACCAAGGTTTAAAAGATGCTAATCTAAACAAAAAAAAAAAACAATCTCCATATACTATATGCAGGGTCAGATAAGCTAGATACAGTCAGAAACAAGTCACTACAATCTGTGATTAAATGTAGGGTGAATAACTAAGACGACATAGTATTTAACAAAGAAGTCATTATTCATATTTTGCATGTACATCCTCCTCTAATAGGAGAGGATGAGAAATGTGTAGAGAGAAGCAGGGTCCAAAAAAGGAAACTGGAGTATGCATTAAACCTGGTAGCCATCTCCACGAGTTTGTAAGGAATTCTAACAGAGTAAGTTATGAAATCTTTGTTTAAAGCAGAAACTGTCTCTGGTTGAGAGCAGGTAAGTGAATAAGTAAACAGCATGAGTTCCCTTTGTTAAAAAAATGGAGGGGGGTGAAAAGAGGGAAAACTTTATCAAGGTCACACCTGCCCATAAGGAGTTACTAGCCAAAGTGAAAAATTGCTAAACCATTCTACCCTTTGTAGCTGTCGGTGTCCCAATTTACCATCAAAAAGAAAGAAAAAGCCTACTATTTAAAAATAACTTGGTGGACTTCCCCAACATGATAGCACCCCTTCTTTTCCATTTATTCATAAAACAGAATGCCCAAAGGGTGCATTCTTGTCTGCTTAAAATGTTGTGGATGATAAAGATGGATTTCCTGAAAGATGCCTGGGGAAATGAATTTCCCTTGCTAGAAGAGCCTGCACATCTCATTAAGGTTACTTAGCCTGTTGGTATATGCAAATAAAATGCACACCAAGGATAGCAGTAGAATTTCTACAGGACAGAAAATATGCTACCAGTCTCAATAAATGCTTGCTACATCATATCTTTGATGGATGTTATCAGTCTCAAAAATATTTACATATCTTAAAATTGATAAACATACTGAAGTATGGTACCAAAACACAGAACTATATTTAAAAGCCTTGAAGACAAAGAAAGATGACAGTTTACTAATACATCAGCTGAAGAAGCAAAGGAAACTACAAAAGGGAACCAAGTAACACCACAGTCATACACTGTCTACAGGAAGACATCCACCAATTTTCCTAAAAGAGGAGTAGATAAAGCTCTGGATCCATACTTTAAGGATAATTGCTGAGTTTCAAAAAAAGAAAGTTAAATTGTAAGATGCAGTATCACTTTCTACAGTGCCTCACAGTATATGTACAATGAAAAGAGTATAAAAAAAAAGCATTAAAGTTGTTAAAACTGCCAGGTATAACACAGCAAAATTTTCTGTTTTTCTCAGATCTTTATATTGAGCTTCAACTCCTTAACTGGTAGCTATATTATGATAAGAGCTATTAAATTGATCATTTTAATGCTTAAGCATTAGGACAGTTGTTCATGACATATCTAACATGGAATCAACAAGGAGATTTAAATAAAGAAAACAAATTCAGTCTAGAGTAATGACAAACCAAAATAAGAGGTAGCTGTATGTATTTCACAATTGACAAATTATGACAGTATTAGGGATTCCAGACTATCCCAACAAGCTGTAAAAGAAAAAAAAATAAGTAAGTAAAACAAAATAAAACATGAATTAACTAAAACACAAAAGGCATAGCATAGCGAGGGTTATCTGTTAATTCTAAGAAAAGGAAGGAAGATTTTAAAGTTCCACAGGATTTTATTCTTGCAAACTTTGATATCTAGTTTTATATAAAAAGTCATCAATGTCAGTAAGGAAGCATGTTGTGGAGAACCCTTCAGTGACAGAAAGGACATCTGTCAGAGAGCTGCCAGCTCAAATCAGAAAGCAGGTCCTTCTTAGCAATTGTATAATGTTACCTCAGGGTGTCTTGATCCTCTCCACCGATTCCAAACATGGGTTGGAGAAAGTCTGGGGAAGGCTTGCCAGGTTCAATAGACACAATGAGCAGTGGCCCTTCACAACAGATGCTGGTAGACTTTGTTGACATTATGACATTTTTTTGCTCATTAATATGTTGTCCATATCTAATACAGCTTCATTTCCAAGAAGCGAGCGAGTTTTAATTTCATGGCTGCAATCAATCTGCAAAGGTCTCTGAGCAAACAATAATAAAAATGATCACATTTCCACTTCTTCACCTGTTTTTGAAAACATAATGAGGCCAGAAAACACCACTATTTTTTGTGTGTGGTGTGTGTGTGTGTGTGTGTGTGTGTGTGTGTGTGTGTGTGTGTGTGTGTGTGTGTGTGTGTGTGTGTGTGTGTGTGTGTGTGAGATTAGCAGCAAGTCAGTTGTTGAGCTTTCTACTTTCGCCTTCATCAACAAACACCAATTCTTCCTCCCTTTCAGCTAATAGAGTGGTATCATCTACACATGTAAAGTTAACATTTCTCCCAGCAATTCTGATTCCAGCATCTGATTCATCTAACCAGTAATTTACATGATGCACATTATTTAGATTATATGCAAAATATATCCTAAGTAGGGTTAACAAATGCACAGTCTTATGAGACCTTATCCTTTGGTGAGGAACTTTTGTGGTCTCTCCAGCTCTGCAAAGTGTGGGTCCAGATACATTCGAATGGGGCATTGTACTCAATCATTGGTCTGATGAGTGATGAGTAAAGGAAGTTTTTCTCTCTATCTTTGTAGCTTTTTCCTTTTTTGTTGTAGAGTTTGTTTTATGCTGGGTCCACCAGAGTGGACGCTTGCTTTAATACAGAGAGTTTGTTTTGTTTTGGGATTGCCTTATCCATGCAGTCTGCAGGTGCTGGTAGAAGGGCATTTGTGGAGATTCAGCTGCTTGAGTACTTTTTTCACTTCCGGCTTTGGGGGCCTTAAAGGAGACCACACTAGTCTTTAAAGTGTGGAAGTTTCCTCGAAGTTTTACTGTGGTCTTTTTATTTCACCTAGTATGATGGTGTTTTGTGATACATTTATCCTCTCTAGTCAGAGGAGGAAGGCCAAGAGGTTCCTGAGTTTGTGAGGGTGAGTGGCCTGTAACCATGTACAATTTGCAGAGCAGTCTTTGGGGTGGGTTACACCTGGATGGTCTCCGATGCATCGTGCGGTTGCCACCAGTCTGAGGTGTGGGTGTCCTTGATGAATATGGATACCCCCCAGCATGTCATCAGCAGACACACACTCCCCCCCCCTTGACACCAAACACCAAAGGTTAAGCCAATTGTTAAAGCTCTTCATCATATCTCTTGGCATCATTCTCATTCTTGGTGAAGGTAGGAGTCTGCTCAAGGTCAGGGTACATAATGCCAGAGAATCATAATCAGTCCTCAATATCTCTTGTCTCTTTCATGTAGTCAAAGGCAGTGCACGTCTCAGGTCGTTCAATTGCATGGATCATATTTGTACCTGCTGTTGAGAGACCTGAGTGTGTCTGACTATGGAGTGAAGCTGACTAGTCTGTCTGGTTGTGTTTTGGCCTTTAAGGGCTGTGGGACTGTTTGACCTGACTATGAGGAGGTATGTGTTGCAGGTGCTGTGTTCTGAGGTGGTGGTTGTTTGGGTGTCTGCTAGGTGGTGGCTGCTGTTTTTTGTAGATTTTTGTTCAGAGCCTCACATGCTAAGGAATAGACAAAAACTTTGAAAAAGATTCCGGGGGCGTGGGGTGACAGAAATGGGGTTTGCCTTTTGGGGAGTGCGTATCAAGGTACTGTAGGAGCAAGTGCTAGGTTTAACAGATAGAGAATAGTCTACTTGGAGTCAAGTAGAGATCTTTTAGTTATTATAGGATCGCTGATTATTAGATCAGTAGTATAGTTAGGAAGGTAGTTTTAAGGAAAATTTGAAAGTGTAATTTAGGTAGCCCTAATAGTTTAAATCACTGGACTACTAATCTAGCAAAACAAGGGAAAACAAAGAGATATTTTTTTTTTTTTTTTTCAAGAGACAAAGCAGACACAACAGTAAACACTTTATAAATGCTATCGGTCGGCTATCACAGCCTACACAAACATTTGCAACAGTTACAGATATTTAAAGTAACAATGTATTCCTCTCCCAATCTTGATCCAGGTTCCAGTGTTCTGCATACAGATTCCTCCAGAGGAAAACAGGTTGAGCCACTACCCCCATTTTTCTAACCATTTGCCGCAGTTTGTTATGGTCAATGCAGTCAAAAGCTTCAGTGTACTCAAAACAGTAGAAGTTCATATTTTTTTTCATGAACTCCCTTGACTTTCTCCATTACCTAGTAAATGTTACCCGTTTGATTGCTTCCCCTTCTAGCTTATAAAACCAGCCTATATATTTGGAAGTTCTACTCTGTCCATAAAGAGGTGGAATTCAGCTTACAGGATCATTAGTATTACCATGATTGCATGTGAAATAAGTGTAAACATATGATCACTATTTTTTTTTGAGAATGGAATACAAATTTCCTTTTCCCAGTCCAATGTTGAGTTTCCAGACTTACTATTTAACTGAAGCAACACTGTAAAACATAAATTTGCAGGATTTTAAACAATTCAGCTGGAACTCCTTTGCTTCCTGCAGCCTTGTTATTATCATTGCTTTCTGGGGCCTGTTTAGGTTCATAGATGTTTACTAGGCTAATGACCACAAGGGCCTTTTTAAGCTAAGTCATGAATATCAAATCTCTAACAAGTTCTGGTATCTCTGATAAGTGAAAGTGGGGGCTTGGGAGGTGAAACATTTACAAGCAGGGCTTGGGAGATGAACCATTTACAGGCTGCCTGTATCCATTAGCAATACAGGTGCCAAACCAAGGATGAATTTCCTGTATCCTGTCCAGCTGTCCAAGTTACAACTGAATTAGGTTAGGGTGGAACTCTGTTTTACAAAGATGGGGAGCCTGTTACAGAGAAAGGGTAGTCTCTGGAATATGTACCTGTTTTTCCAGCAGATCCGATTCATATGACAGGCAAGGTTTAAGTCTTCAGAATGGGTAATTCAGGTATTGTTTGTTTTGCAGATATGTAGACAATCCGTCAGAGTGGGGTCTGGCAATGCCTTGCATGCCAAGCACAGATCTCCCCTCAAGAGCATGTAGGAGACAGAATACATGGATAGGGCTTTGAGGTGGTCTGCATAGGACATGTTACTTACACCCTGTATTCTTTTAGGGAGGAACCTCTGTGGACATTCCAAGTGTTGGATATGCCTTGTTAGGTACATACCAATGGGAGTACTGTACTTAATGATATGTCCGATGAACGCCAAATACAGTGGAAAGTACAGTTATGTATACTTATCATAAATGTAGATGCTCAAGTGTATTCACTGTTGCAGTCCTGATCTGTGAGATTTTCTGTAGTGAAAACCATTGGCGGGCCTGACTACTAGAGAAAATTTGTTTCTCTTCCTAAGGCTGGCAGATGCCCTAACTAACGTCAGTATGCTTGGGTATATAGGGAGCCAGCCTATGTCATGAAATCAGTTTTTTTTCTTCTCCCCTACCAGGAAGGCACCCCCAAGTGAGCAGTAGGGAACTGAGGAAGAGAACCCCTACTGGAAGACAGGCTGGGGGGGAGTCCCTTGGCTAGAAGAGATGTTACAAGTAGACTACCTAGTAAGTTAAGGATGAAGGAGGGAGAGAAAGAAGACTGCAACAGTGAATACACTCAAACATCTACATTTATGCAAAGTGTACACAACTGCACTATGTTCTTTGTGTTTCACTGTTGCAGTCCTGAAGATTCCCAAAGCTGAATAGAGGGAGGAAGTAGATTAGGGAAAAGAGAGGATGCCCTGCAAGGTGGCAGTGGCAAATCCTGCTCTGGACCTAGAAAAGGCTGGCAAGTGGTAATGTTTGGTGAAAGTATGCAAAGATGTCCAGATGGCAGTTTCCTTGGTAGGGACTCCTTTCAAGACAGTAGAAGAGGTTGCAGTAGCCCTAGTGGAGTATAACCTGACAGGCTCAAGAGATTTGTTTGCCATGATGGCTGTAATAAAAAGGGACTGCAGGAGATCCACTTTGAGATAGTCTGCTTAGAAGCTGGTTTTCCCTCAGAGCCAGGGGTAAAGGTCACAAAAAGCTGGTCAGATTTTCTCAAGGTTCTTATTCTGTCAAGACATCAGGTAAAAAATGTAAGCAGGTGAAAGGCTTGATTTAGGAGAAGTGTCAATGAGGACCCTGTGCATGAAAGCAGAGTTAGTTCTGAGGGAATCCCTATCTGAGTGGAAGATGAAGAATGGTTCCACTGTCATGAGAACCCTCAGTTCAGAGACCCTCCTGGCTGAAGTGACAGCCAGCACCAAGGCAGTTTTCCAAGTTAGAAACTTCAGTGGGGCAGATGCTGTAGGTTCAAAAGGGGGCAATGTCAATTTTTCCAGAACAAAGTTCAGGTCCCATGGAGGGGTAGGTTGCCTTCTGGGCGGTCTGATGTGGATGACTGCCCTAAGAAATTGCCTTAACAGGAGATGGGAAAAGACAGGAGGAAGAGCAGGTATATGGGCTGAAATGGCAGATGCATGAATTTTAATGGAGGAGTAGGAAAGGCCTTTATCAACCAGACTAGCCAGGTAATCTAGAATGGTAGCAATCTAGGCTGAATCAGGATTTTGGTGCTGCTCTTGGCACTGGACGTAAAATCTTTTCCACTTAGCTGAGTATGATTTCCTAGTGCTAGGTCTTCTGCATTCCTTGAGAGTGTTCTGAACCTGTTTGCTTAGGTTAAGCTTGCTCCTGGATACTGTCAAACTGAAAGGCTAAGCGTCTGCAAGTTGGGGTGCACAATCTTTCCCTTGTCCTGAGTATGAAGGTCGACTCTCTGCGGCAGCAGCCATGGAAATGTTGGTTAGATCGAGAAGCAGAGGATACCAGTGCTGTCTGGGCCAGTGTGGAGCTACCAGTATTGCCCTTAGGCCCTCCTCCCTTATCTTTAGAGGCACTCAATGTAGTAGCAGTAAGGGAGGGAATACATAAATGAAGATATGAGTTAAAGGGAAGGAGAAAGCATCTGTTCTCCAGGCTGATTTCTGTTTGGTCTTGGAACAGAATCTTTTCAGCCGAGCATTTTACTTGGTGGCAAAGAGGACTACCTGTGAACTCCTCATCTCTAGGCCATGCTGAGAAAAATTTCGCAATGCAGATGCCATTCATGGGGTTCCATTAAGTTTCTGCTGAAGTGATCTGCTAGAGTACTTTGAGCCCCTGGAAGTTACTGTGCCAGGAGAGCAACCCCAGAGAGTGAGCAGTTTCCCAAACTTGTATCACCAGGTGGCATAGAGGGGAAGAGTGGGTGCCTCCCCGCCTGTTTATGTATTACATAACTGTGGTGTTGTCTGTTTTGAGTAACAGGACACCTGGTTCCCATTTTTCCTTGAAAGCTATCAGGCCTTCGTGCACTGCCATAAGCTCTTTCCAGTTTATGTGCCTCTCCTTGAATTGAACCTCCCACTTCTCTCGGGATGGGAGGTGTTGAAAGTGAGCCCCCCCTAGGCTGTCTCTGAGGCATCTGTGGTGAGAGTTTGGCCCTGGGGAATGAATCTGAATGGAAGGCCCTGATTTTGTGCACAAGGCTGTACACACCATGCAAACTCCTCTTTGAGACAAGGTATCAGCTGTATCTCGGGCACCAGAGATTGACAGTGCTGCCCATACATTTTTGAGGAACCAGTGGAGTTTCCTTGTGTGCAGCTTGGCCAGGGGAAGAATGAGGATACAAGAAGCCATGTATCCCAGTGCTCAGAGAAACTCTCTGGCTGAGATGCACTGTTTCTTCTGGATTCTTTGAAAGTAGTGTGTCAAAAAGGAGACCTTGTCTAGGGAAAGTAAGGCTTTTTGAACTGAAGAGTCCAGGAGTGTCCCCAGAAAAACTGTCCTGTTGGATGGAACAGTGCTGGATTTTTGCAGATTTAATGTGAAGCCCAGGGAGGACAAGAGGTCTTGGGTGAACTTCTGATTCTTTTGACGTTTTGATAGATTTGTGGGCTGTACAAGGCAATTCTCCAGGTACGGGTATATCTGGACCCCTCTGGTCCTGCAGAAGGCAATTGCAGGGGCTAAGCACTTGGTGAAAACCCCTGGAGCCACTGACAAGCCAAACGGCAGTAAAGAAAACTGATAGTGACTGGAACCTACTCTGAAGCAAAGAAAGCTTCTGTGTGATTCTTGAATTGGGATGTACAGGTAGGCATCTTTTAGGTCCAGAGAAACCATAAAGCCTCGTGGGGCTATCATGGGTAAGAGTTTTTGAAGAGTCAACATTTTGAATTTTGGAGCAGAGAGAAACTAACTGAGGTTGGACAGATCTAAGATAGGACATCAAGAGCCTTCTTTTCTGGGAACCAGGAATAGCCTGGACTTCTTGTAGTAGAACCCTTTGCCTTTTTGATGTTCTTGAACTGGTCCCACTGATCCCTTTTTTATTCTGAGGAATATCTGGATACCCTGAGTATTTTAAAGGCTCTTTGAAAGTGAGTTTGTAACCATCTGAAATAAAGTCTGGAACCCACTCAGTCTGAAGTGAAGCAGGTCCGGCTTTGTTTGACAGGGAAAGCCTTCCTCCTAGTCTTGTGGTGGTGGTGGGGGGAGTCATTGCTCGTCTCTGGCAGAAGCCTGGGGCCTAGAACTCCCTTGTCTGGAACTTTTCTGATGTTCACTGCCTGGGTCTCTGCAGCTGTTGCCATTCATTGCCTAGGAGTCCTTTTCCACTGGGTTTTCCTCTGTCTGCTTCTAGGTTGGGACCCTTTACACCACAGCCACAGTAGTTAACCACTAAGCCATCATAGCAATACATATAAATGAGGTATCAGCAAACTAATCCTCACCACAGGAAAATCAAACAAACATGTGAACTGAATCTATGTACAGTGTGATATTGCATAACCTGCCACAGAACATAAATATGTGAACTGGAGTACTGTAGTAAGCATAGATTTGAGGTGTTATTGTAATAAAGTGCAGAAGTCCCCAGGTCCCCGTACAGTGTATGTACACATGAATCACGGATACCAGACACAAATATAACCTGTAATGAATAATAAATCACTGCCAAAAGGCAAATATAGTGCTAATTAACTATTAAGCAATGTCAACAGCAACACAGCTCAACTTAAGTGTAAGCAATGTGTAGGGAAGCCAATTCAATCTGCCCAGTGGTATATCTTTTTAAACAATGCCAACCTTAGGTAAGCAGGTTTGCCCACAGCTTAGCCTTTTCAAAACCAGCCAATCACAGAAAAGTCCGGGGAATCGGCCCTACTTAAACCCAAGAGGTGGGAATACAGCTCATAACTGGTTGTAGCTTCCCCTTGCACACACTATGGCAGTAAGGGGAGAAGGTGTGCACTTCTGGGCGCAGCGCTGGTGCATCCAGAAGTCCAAGGTCATGGCTGGACTCCTAGTTAAAGACCAAGCACAGAAACTGCTGCAGGACCAGTACCAGGGCTCCCAATATAAGGCGGAGGCCTGGGACCATCTCGCCCACGACCTCACCATGCCACTGGCATACCCCGAACTGGTGAGCAGGTCAGGCACCATTATGCCGACCTGAAGCAGAGGATGGGGGACCTTTTGGAGGAGTGGCTCCAAGAGGCTAGAGCATCAGGGGATGTCCCAGCTGTGTGTAAGTATCAGTCCACTACCTGTTTAATAATGGCCAGCTCAGGTATATCATGGATAGGTATGGCTAAATATTCCTCATGTCCCCCAGAGCTGCAATGGAGCGGGCTGCGAACCAGGAGGCCCACATCTGCCACCTGCAGCAGTTGCAACGTGAGGCAGGTCAGTAATACTCGTGCTTTTACTGTCATAGGAAATAAAAATAAAAGTAGCAGTAAAGTAATTGCTAATGTAAAACCTGTACTGTTCAAGGCAAGTACTGCATACACTAGAGAATATGGCAGGAAGAGTCTATTATTGTTAGTATGGCAATAAAAGTGTAATACCCTGACAAAACAGGTCTAACAGCTGGTCTGTATGTGTATATTCTGGTATCATATGGTAATGTAGATTTGCAATCATGTAATACTACTGTAGTATTAAGCACTGTTACCCACACCATGCACCATAATGTGAATGCGTAGGAATGCCTGTATATGACAGGTGTAATCCCCAGAGGTCATTTAGTACAAGTGAGAGACACACAGACAGTAAACAGGGGAAATGCAGACAACAAAACCTGAACAGCACATGCAACCCAGATGTGAACTGTTGTTTTATTAGCACACACAGCCACTGTTTGAATCCTGCAAGTGGTAGTAGTCTGCATACAGAATTATACACCATGACTGTACAAATATGTCCAGACTGTCTATTAAAGTGGCCCATATCTAATGCCTATCAACATCTCCCCCTGGGAAATCCATGGGATGATCCAAGACGTATAGGCAGCAAACAGGAAATACAACTGATAGACACACATCTACGACAACAAACCTGGCACACTAGCAACTCCCCAATACCTTATGTGACTAAGAAGCCATGTATGTCCCATTTACTCCCCAACCTGTTAAGCTGTGGTCAGAGTGTGTACAGTAACAGAGTGAGATGTATGTGCATAATACTAATGTGTAATCTGGAACCTTGTGTGGCAACAGTCAGGTAGTGCTAACAAGCATTGCTCCCACAGGTACGTTGGATACGAACACTGTGCTGTGAAATACAGACCAATATAACTTGTACTGGTATCGTCCACCCTGGTATTGTAGGGGATTGCGAATGTTGCAGTTTCT
>NC_056732.1:1455795901-1455874618 GCF_019279795.1 Protopterus annectens
ATCTGGCAAGTATCTGGAAATGACATCCCTCTGGATAAGTACAGTAAGCTGCTAGGCATGTAACAAACCACAGTGCAGGCTACAGGCAGACTGACTCAACACTGGGCTACATCACCTATGTGGGAATACACATGTACCTGCATAGATAGCAGGGTCTACAGGCATGTCACATCACAGAGTAACAGACACCTGTGTGAAATTGCATAACCACAACTAATGTGAACACAGCCAAAGCCACATATGTTAAGCTAGCGTACTATTACAGTATATGGACTATCTGATGTACACCATCCTCATATGAGCTACTCACACAACAACCCTACATATACTGGGCCGCTACACAGTGTGGTCCGATGGCTGTCTGTGGTTTGGAACATGTGTGTGTTCGCCCCTACAAACATGTAAGCTGATAAGGTGACATACAGTGGAGCAACATGTAACATCAGATAGAACAGGACCAAGAACAATGACATCTACCACAGTCTCTACACAGGCCAAGGTACATATGCACTTGCACACACTGTCGACAATTACCAGACTTACACATACTTCAGTACTATACACACAGCCACAGAATGCCTAGGCTATGTCCTCAAATATAACGCCCACTATACATAACATGTGTAGCAGTCTGATATCTCACTGGCTTGTTATCAGATATGCTGTCAATGAATATGGTGTACAGAACATATGCACCCCCTACTGCATGACATATGTACAAAGGGTGACAGAGTTGTGGCTGAAGGCACAAACACAGAGCAAATATTGACATGTCACTGTAATAACCTCATACATTTCCTGTCGTAACAGGGTTTGATGCAACATATGCCCTATGAGGGATATGACGTCAGTAACTCTCCTGGCTGTCATCATCTACTGACTGCAATCCTCACACTACCTTCTACAGTTGAGAGATAGGTGCTCTGTGGATAACACAAGGAACACAAGGCACCACACACTGCCCAGTCTGCAGATGACCCTACAGATGGGGATTCCTCATAAACATAGCACTAACATGATAAGTATTAAAACATGTAGGACAGCTATATCCACACACACACCATGTTAAACCAATATTACCCCAACTGCAGTATAGCAGCACTTACAGTCTGTAGTCAGGACAGGCACATCCTCCTCCTGTGAGTTGGCCTGTTTCCACAGTGTATGTTGTCAGAGGCAAGTCCACAATCCATCTATGATGCTGTTTGCCAAACAACAGATCTAGTTCCTGCTCACAGTGAATGAAAAGGCCAAAAACCAACATGATGTTCCTAGATATTGGGAGTGTGTTTCCATGCAATTGGCTATGGGAATGTTACCACAGCTGTTCCACATGCAAGCAGCTAGAGGAGGGCTGTAATCCGTGCAGAGGCCATCAGCTGATCATGAGTATCACTGACAATACACATGCCGCTGCCTAAGCAAAGCAGGTGTAAGTCTCCACATCCACCAGAGAGGGAGCGAGAGAGGCAGACAGAGGCAAAGATAAGTCAGGGTGGGTTGGGAGAGTAAAAGGTAAGCATGTTTGTGTCACACACCTACCAGTCCAGGGTATCAAACCCCTGAATGACTATGTACCGATGTCACATCTGTTATCCCTGCACTGTGGATATTGTGATTTATGCTAGGGACACCATATAAGAAATTTTAAAAACCCACTCAACATTGAGTCCAGTTTTACACACTCACAACCATCTCCACACAGGACATGAATGACAAACATCAACACATTAAGACACACACACACACACACCTGTCACATCTAGGATTAGAACCCCTACCTAACTAGTTATAACACTACAGCACTATGCAATTATAGAACGCGCCTCGGAGATTACTGGGGTATTCTTTCCCCAAAGGTTTATTTCACAGTGAGTGACATCAGCAGGATTGTCAAAGTAGGGCAAGTGAATTGCAGTGAGTGTGACAAGCCAAACATGCATTGCTCTCTACACAGGCATAGGAACAGACAAAAGCATA
Source organism: Protopterus annectens (assembly GCF_019279795.1). Classification (NCBI taxonomy): domain Eukaryota; kingdom Metazoa; phylum Chordata; order Ceratodontiformes; family Protopteridae; genus Protopterus; species Protopterus annectens. The sequence goes on from NC_056732.1 coordinate 1,455,797,882, forward strand.
CATAACTCCATGTGTGAGAATAGAACCCCTACCAGAGTTCTATATCATAATACAGCATTACGCTGTTATAGCACGCACCACAGAGATTGCTGGAGTACTCTTTCCCCAAAGGTGTACTTCACAGTGATTGACATCAGCAGGATTGCCAAAGTAGGGCATTTGAATTGCACTGAGTGTGACTAACCTAAATTGCCCTAATTAGTCTGTATGCATTAACTGCTGTTCTGGCCAAACAAAAATAACCTGCCCTTGCAGGTCATGAACCCAGGACCCTGTACACTATAGTCACAGTAACTAACCACTAAGCCATCACAACAGTACTTTCACCAAAGTAATCCCACCATAGGCTAATCAAACTGAACATGTGAAAGGAATGTATATACAGTTGTCTGTAAAAGACCTCTCCAAAGCCAGCTTCATGCTACTCAAGGCAGAAGTGACAATGTTTGTGACACCAATGGAGACAGGAGCTGACAGTTCAACTGATGAATCCTGTACTAAGGCACTGTATGAGCACATCCACTTGTGCATGATTCCTGTCATCTCACAAAGAACCACGATGCTCACCACCCAAATAAGCAAGCCAGTCTGGTGGTCTCCTGCCATTAACAAGAGTATACAACAGAAAGTAGACACTGTTGAAGAAAAAAGGATAATCCAAGGATGCAAACAACTCCCTTACCAGCCCCAGTAAGACGTTGATATCCCTCATGGAATCCTCCAAACTGGTTATGTAACTAAAATCGCAACAGATTCCACAGACAAACACACAGCATTCTATAGTTATGTCCAGAATCTAACTGGCAATGCTCAGAAGTGGTCTGAGCTACAAAAGAATGGCATTACAAAGACTGCTCTCACGGAATGTGCCAATATCCTGGCGGATAGATTTAGTGCCACATTCACCCTCTCTCACCCCCAAAAGGGCCCATGTCAATACATGCCCAGTAATCACAGCCACACAGGCAGAAACCGCACTATCCACAGCTAAGAATACAGCATCCATGGGACCAGATTACATCCCGGGCTGTGTACTACATGAACTACAAAATGAAATGGCAACTCACCTAACTGTCATGTGTAATCATAGCCTCGCATCAAGCCTGGTGGCCACTGAGTGGGGCACAGCTGCGGTTATCCCACTCGACAAGGGGGGAATCCACCAGTGATCCCTGGAACTATTGTCACATCAGTTGACGAGCCTGATCTGCATGGCCATGGAATGCATTATCAGGGATGTTTTGAATGCAGGCATTAGCAATCCTAAACCACCGGACTCCACACAGACTGGGCTCATGGAGGGTCAGTCTTGTCTCCTGAAACTCAGTGACTGCTGTGACTCAGTCTGCATAGCTGTTGAAGAGGGTAAGGCAGTCCACAAAGCCTATATGGACCTCGCCAAGCCCTTCAACACCATCCGCCAGTCTGGAAACATAGATCAACATACTAATCTGGCCATACATCCCTATGCCACTCGATGGTTTGCCACATGGCTTACTGACAGAACCCAAACTGTAGGTGTAACTTAGATTCATAGGTTGGTACTAGGCTATCATCCCTAGGGCATATACACGCCTAGCCATAACAATTCCCTGGATATTTCTTCCCACAATATTTACTTCTCTGGACTCCTATCTAGCAGGGCAACTGACATGATCCACAGGATGAATTTCCTATCTCCCATCCAATCATCAAGGTTCCTTTTGAAGAGGGCCAATTAGGCACTCTGCTTAACATGTATGGGCAGTCTATTCCAGAGTATGGGGAGTCTCTGGGTCAGGAACCTATCCTTCCAGCATGTTTTGTTCATTGTAATGACAAGGTTTATATCCCTGGAGCGTGTGGCTCTGAGGGATTTGGATTTCTTTAAGTAGAGCATGTCCAACAGCTCAGGGTTTGACATGGCCTTGTATGTTAAGCAGAGATCGCCTCTGAGTAGACGATATGCCACAGAGTATAGTTGGAGTTTTTTTAGATGGTCAGCATATGGCATCTGCTTTAGTCCCGTGATTCTTTTAGTGAGGCATTTCTGTGGCCTTTCCAGATGTTTTGTGCGGTACATACCAAACGGGGCATTATACTCTATAATGGGTCTAATGAAAGATGATTATAGTGGGACAATGACCTCCTTTTTTCTGGATGAAAAGCCCTTAGTGAATGAGGTGTGCCACATGGAAGGATTTCCTGACTGTTGTGGTGATGTGGTTATCGAAAGTGAGACCACTGTCCACCTGTATCCCCAAGTCTCTCATCACACTTTCGATGTTTAGTGTACTGCCACCTATGTGGTAATTCATGGGTACATGTTTTTTTCCAAAGGGGATAACTATACATTTCTTGGCATTAAGCTTGAGCTCATGGCTCTGGCACCAGGCATCTGTTTCTGTAAGGCCCTTTTGTAGAATATCCACATAATTTGGGGATTCAATAATGGCTCCCAGTTTGCAGTCATCTGCGAACTTTGTTAGCCAGAGTCCCTTAGTGTTGGCCTGTACTTCAGAGAAGTAGATGCCGAACAAGAGTGGCCCCCAGGACTGAACCCTGAAGTACTCCACTTGTCTGGAGCTGGATTTGGAGTTGGCTACTTTTACAGTCTGGGTTCTGTCAGTAAGCCAGTTGGCAACCCATTGAGTGACATAGGGATTAATGCCCACCTTAGTAAGTTTATCTATGATTCTAAAGTGGGGGATGGTGTCAAAGGCATTGGCAAGGTCCAGATGGCTGTGTAGACCGCCTTACCCTCGTCCACAGCTCTGGAGACTGATTCGAAGAAGTCAATCAGATTCAGGAGACAAGACCGTCCCTTCACAAACCCAAACTGGGTGGGATCCAGTGTTTGAAGGTTGCCAATGTCTTTGTTTATAAGTTCCATGTTAATGCGTTCCATGCCCTTGCAGATCAGGCTTGTCAGACTGATGGGCCGGTAGTTCCCGGGATCCAAGGCGGATCCCCCCTTGTGGAGTGGGATAACTGTAACAGTGCACCAATCAGTGGGCACGAAGCCTTAGGCGAGGCTATGATTAAACATGACACTTAGGTGAGGTGCCAGTTCATTTTGTAGTTCATGTAGTACACAGCCTGGGATGTCATTTGGTCCCATGGATGCTGTATTCTTAGCTTTGCAGAGTACAGTTTCTACCTGTGTGGCCGTGGTTACTGGAATTTGGCAATCTTTTGGTATTGAGATGGGCCCTTTAGGGGTGAGAGGGGGGTGAAGTTGGCACTAAATCGATCTGTCAGGATATTGGCAATATCCTTGAGATCGGTATATTTAATGCCATTCTGTTGTAGCTCAGAGCAGATCTGAGCATTGCCATTTAGATTCTTGACATAACTATAGAATGCCTTGTGGTTGTCTTTGGAATCTTTGGCAATTTTATTTTCGTAACTAGCTTTTGAGGATTTTATGAGGGATCTCAGCTTCTTACTGAGGCTGGTGAGGGAGTTTTTTTGCAAATCCATCCCCAGTCAAGTGACAAGTGGAGTACCTCAGGGTTCAGTCCTGGGACCACTGTTTGGCATCTACATCTCTGAAGTACAGGCCAACAGAACCTGACTCTGGCTAACAAAGGTAACAGATGACTGCAAAATGAGAGTCATTATGAACCTGACTGTACTGCATGATATGTTACCGAAACCAGCCTGACATCATACAGGTGGGATGGAGTACTGTTAACATCTTGTGCCCTTGCCATGTAAGGTCCTGGTTATGGGATCTGCAACAGTTGGTAGTGCATTGCAGGACAGACGTGTTTGGCTGTGGGGGGGGGGGGGGATACCTATTCGTGCATGATATATGTTGTTTGTGCCTGTCAACCCCATTAATGGTGCCTGTGGACATATATGTTCCTGCTATGTTCCCACTTTATCTACAGATGTATGTCCGTATATACCTATATAGATATAAATATCTGCTTACATATATGTGTATGTATATATATCTACATATATTAATATGTTGCATCTGTTTAGACATTAATATATTTTCACACACACATACATCTACATGTTGGAATGCATTCTCTGTACTGTTGAATGACTGGGCTGGATGATATGTTTGTGAATACAGCAGGGTTATGCATATCTGAGTTGGATTAGAGATAAATCACCTTGGTTATGGTGCATGGTCCTGGGTTTGAGCCTAGCAGAGGTTGTTTATTTTGTTGCTAGGCAGAACAAGGGCTGATGGATACAGAGGGATTAAGGCAATTTAAAGCAGTTGTACGCGGGTTTGCACAGAGGTAAGCACTGCTAAAGTCTGATTACAATTTCTTATACTCAGCTGCTGAATTGCTTAACCTGTGTAGGCACTGCTTAGCTCCGTGCAAACCTGCTTACAACTGCTTTAAAGTGCCTTAATCACTGTGTATCCAACGGGTCGTGTTCTGCCCAGCAACAAAATAAACAGCTCTTCCAAGGCTCAAACCAAGGACCCTGCATACCACAGACAAAGTGATTTACCACTAAGCCATGACAGATACAAAGATATTTGATGTTTTCAGAAACATATCATCCAGTCCAGTCATGCAACAGTACAGAGAATGTATACCAACATCTAGATGTATGTCTGTGTAAATATATTAATATCTAAACAGATGCAACATATCCAGATATGTATATATTTATATATGTGCATATATATATATATATATATATATATATATATATATATATATATATATTAACTTCTAAAACTATACACATATATACCAATATATATGCACATCATCTATACATGCATATGCCTAAATTGACATATATATGTGTCTACACCTATATGTCTACATATACGCAGCACGTTACATATGTGTACGCAGATATATATCTATGTAGGTATATACGGACATAGTTATATATATGTTAGCAGATATATAAATCTATATAGGTATATACGGCCATACATCTGTAGATAGCAATGGCAGATTAACAAATGCACATATGTCCACATGCACCATTAATGGGGCTGAGAGGCCCCACGCACTACACGTTTTGTACAAATAGGCATCCCCCCACAGCCAAACATGTGCACCCTACAATACACTACCAAGTACAGTCTGCCTCCCATAGGACATGTATTATGTGGAAGCCATCAACATCCCCAGTATACAGATACACACACACAGATATGCAGATACTGATATATATATATATATATATATATATATATATACACACACACACACACACACACACACACACACACACGTGACTACACATACACATGCAGATACATGTACAGTAAGATACATATGTAGAAGGTGCACACAATATGGAAGAGCCACTATGCCAACAGTTAACACCTGAACAACTGGACACTGTATGGGCCACCAATACAAATGTCAATCGTTGCCTGCAACATATACCCACAGAAAGGTCATAAGAAAGACACCACACACAGGTCTGCAGAAATGGGAATCCTTTAATTGTGTACTATAACAGTTCTATATGCCATGTCATATAGCTGTTCAGACACTGATAACCATATAAACAAAGTACTGCAACTGTGAAACAGTTACACTACTACAGTAGTCTGGAAAGGTTCACAACTGTTGCTGTCCAGGCCAAGCCCTTCAAATTGTACAATAGTGAAGACAGACTGGGCCACAGGATACCAAAAGTACAGTTGTGTACCTACCATAAATGTAGATGTTCGAGTGTATTTACTGTTGCAGTCATTACTCTTGGGTTAACCTGCTGGCAGGCTACCTGCAGTCGGCCTGAATTCCAAAGTCCTGGTCCGGCGTCGGTTGCTGTCGGCTCTTTCCTGACATCAGTGCGCCAGGGGTATAAAAGATGCAGCTGACGCCATTTCCTTCAGTTTTTCTTGCCCCAGATGTCAGGTGCCCCACAAAAGGGTAGGCTAAATATATTATGCAAATAAACATAGATGCAGTAAAGAAACATTTCCTTCATCTACAAGCAAATACACCACATAGGTTGTATAGAATAGAGAAGTACAGTTAAAACCCAGCAAAAGAAAGGGGGACGGAGGGAGGGTAACCTGGACTGCAACAGTGAATACACTCAAACATATACATTTATGGTAGGTACACAACTGTACTATGTTCATCGTGTTTCACTGTTGCAGTCATTACTCTTGGGTTGAATCCCAAAGCTGTGGATGGGTGGCTGAGCTAAATAGGATTAGGAGAGGCTATGAGGCCCTGCAGCACTGCAGTGGCAAAGCCTGCTCTGGATTTAGGATAAAGAGGTAAGTGGTAGTGCTTTGTAAAAGTGTACACTGAACTCCAAGTTGCAGCCTCTAAGATGTCCTTGGTTGGTACTCCTCTGAGGAAGGCTGCTGAAGTGGCTTCTGCTCTGGTAGAATGAGGCCTAATGCCCTTAGGCACTGATTTGCCATGCTGAGAATAGCAGAAATGGATGATATGACCTATCCATTTAGAAATAGTCTGTTTTTAGATAGCCTTTCCTTGTGATCCTGCAGTATATGACACTAAAAGTTGCTCAGTCTTTCTGAAAGCTTTAGTTCTGTCCAAATAGAAGCATAGCTGCCTGTGTATGTCCAAAGAATGCAGAATTTTCTCACCCTTGTTCTGTGGGTTTGGATAAAGGGAGGCAAGTGAATGGGTTGGTTGAGGGCCACACTGGACACCACCTTGGGCATAAATGTTGGGTTTGTACTCAGAGAATCCCTGTCTGGATGAAAAATGATAAAAGGTTCCACAGCCATGAGTGCTTGTAACTCCGGGACTCGTCTTGCAAAGGTTATTGCTAGGAGCAGAGCTGTTTTCCAGGATAAGAACTTTACATCAGCTGTTGAGGCTGGCTCAAAGGGAGGCAGTGTGAGTTTTTCCAAGACATAATTGAGGTCCCATGCCAAAATTGGTGCTCTCCTTGGAGGCCTGATGTTTTTGGCCCCTCTGAGGTACTGCCTTATTAAAGGATGAGAAAAGATAGGTGGTTCCATATTGTAATGGGCTGAAATGGCAGAGGCATGAGTCTTAATTGATGAAAAAGAAAGGCCTTTGTCCAGCATCTCAGTTAGGTATTGTAAAATCTGAGGAATATTTGGTACATACATGTCAATGCCTTGTTCCTGGTTCCAAGCACAGAATCTCTTCCATTTTTCTGCATAAGATTTTCTGGTACTGGGCCTCCTGGCCTCCAATATAACATCCATAACAGCTTTTGAAAGAGGAGTGTTCTGAATGGCTACATTATCCGCCATGCTGCCAGATTTAAGGTCCTGAGTTGACTGTGCAGGATCTGATTGTTTTGTTGGGTCAGCAAGTGGGAAGTTTGAGGCAATATCCATGTTGGACCTTGAGACAAGCTCTTTAGGATTGGGTACCAGTGCTGGCGTGGCCAGTCTGGTGCAGTCAGTATCATTTTTGGCGTCTCTTGGCTGACCTTTAGGAGTACCTTGGGAAGGAGAGGCAGTGGAGGAAAGGCATATACTGTTAGGTTTTTCCAGCTGAAGGATAGGGCGTCCACTCTCCATGCTTGTTTGTGATAAATCCTTGTGCAGAATCTCTGTAACTGGCAGTTGTGAGGGGAAGCAAATAGATCTAGGTCTGGGCATCCCCATTACCTTGTTATCATGCTGAAGACTTGTGGATCCAGTTTCCACTCGTGGGGATCCATGAGGTTTCTGCTTAGTTCGTCTGCCAGAGTATTTGTTTTTCCTGGCAGGAATTGTGCTTGCAGGTGAACTTGATAAGTCAATGCTGTGTCCCACAAGATCATTGCTTTTCTGCAGAGGGGGAAGGAATGTGTGCCTCCCTGCTTATGTACCACATGACCGTAGTATTGTCCATCTTTATCAGTAGCTGTCCTGGATGAAGTAGATCCCTGAAAGCTGTCAGGGCATTCTGAACAGCTAGCATCTCTTTTTGATAGATATGAAGATGCATCTGGCTTGCAGGCCATGTGCCCTGAATACATTTTCCTGCCATATGGGCCCCCCAGGCATAATCTGATGCATCCGTTGTCAGTGTCTGTCTGGCTGTGGATAAAGTGAATGGCAGATCCTTGTTGTGGTGACAAGCCTGTGCCCACCATCGAAACTCCTGTTGCAGACAGGAAATAAGGGTAATTACCGTCTCCAGGCTGTGGCAATGCTGAGTCCAAACACTTTTTAGATACCATTGTAGTTTCCTCATATGCAGTCTGGCATATGGAATTAGAAGAATGCAGGATGCCATGAAGCCTAAGGCCTGCAGGATTTTCCTTGCAGATAACTGGGTCTTTGTTGCCAACGTTTTGAAGTATCTGGGCAGTTGTATTTAAGCTTGCACCCAGGAATATTATCTCTTGAGAGGGTACTAGTTTTGATTTCTTTTCATTTACTGTGTACCCTAGGCAAATTAGTAATCTTTTTACAAATGCCAGATGCTTTAGAAGAATGTCTTTGTTCTCTGCTTGAATAAGGCAGTCATCCAAGTAGGGATATATTTGAATTCCTCTTTGTCTGCAAAACGCAAATACTGGTGCCAGGCATTTTGTGAAGACCCTGAGCGCAGTAGATAAGCCAAAGGGCAGTGCAGAGAATTAGTAATGCATTGAGCCAGCTATGAATCTGAGGTATCTTCTGCAAGATTGTCTGGGACATGCAGGTATGCCTCTTTTAGGTCCAAAGTAACGAGCCAAGCCTTCTTGCCCAGCATGGGCAGTAGCTGCTGTAGAGTCAACATCTTGAATTTTGGAACCTCCAGACACATGTTTAGTATAGACAGGTCCAGTATTGGTCTCCAGGTTTTGTCCTTTCTGGGCACCAAGAAAAGTCTTGAGTAAAATCCTTGCCCCTGCTCTTGTTGTGGTACTTGTTGAATGGCCCTCATGTCCATGAGGGCTGTAATTTGTTTTTGTGTCTCTGCCCATTGATTGTGTGGCAGGTCTGGCATACCTTTTGTTCTTGGTAGGGTGTGAAAATGGAACCTGTAACCCTGGGACACTATGTTCAAGACTCATTTGTCTTGGGTAATCATTTGCCAATTTGGTGAAAAAAAGTGCTAGTTTTTCCCCTAAGGGGGCTGCCAAAAGAAAAGTGCTTGGATCTGGCAGAGGAAAGTCATTGGGACTGTTTCCTGTAAGGTTGTGATTTGTCTTCTCCGCTTTTGGAGGTAGGAGCACCCCATTGTTTAGGCCTGTATGAGCCTTGGGGCTGAGATCTGCCTTATGCCTCTTTGTGGCCTGACACTGGAAAGGACCAATTTTTGGATGGCCAGTTCCTGCTAAATCTGGGTGGCTGTACCTGTAAAAAAATCCTTAACTGTCTGCATGGATTTCGCTTTATCCTCCATTTTCTTCAACACCTCTTCTGCTTTAGCACCAAACAAAGTATCATGTTCTAATGGAGCATCTAATAATTTTGCTTTAACATTCAGAATTTGTCAACATTTTCTGTTTAAGCAGTGACATTAAGTATTGCTGATATTTAAGCATATGAAACTGACAATTTAAAGCCCTTACAGCCAAGGTAGCAGAAGTGTAAACCTTTTTCCCCCATCTGTCCAGTGCCCTAGAATCCCTATCAGAGGGGACAGGGTTTTTTGCAGTGGAAGCTTTGACCACTTTGGGACCCTGAGATATAGTTTCTGGGTCAGCAGCGGGGTTTTTATATAGGAATTTATGAGAATCTGGGACCCTGTAGTATCTGTCAGGCTTAGCAGGTGCAGCAGGTAAAGAGTCAGGGGACAGGGCGGACTCTGAAAATACATCATCTACAATGTCTAGAACAGGTGGAATAGCAAGGGGTCTGTGCTGAGGTAATAGCAGAAAGTCTCTGAGCCTTTTCTTAGATTATGAGTAATCTTGGCTCTCCCAGTAGAAATGCTCCCTCATGGTATGCAGTGTTTCCCCAAAAGAATAATTCTCAGGAGGAGAGGCTGAAGGAATGGATTCTTCAGCATGAGAATCCTCATAGGAAGGAATAGAATAATCCTGTTCAGAAGAGGAATCAGAGGAAATAGAAACCTGATCGGAAGAATCATATTCTGTCTCTTGCCTAGGCCTTTTATCAGGAGGGGAATGGGAACCCCTGATCAAAGTAATTAGGTCTTGTGCCATTTTAAGCATCTGTTTTTTAGGTATGGAAGTCTGAGTAGGAGAATGCTGTACTTGTTTCTTTGTCTTTAGAGCTGCTTTAGTCTTTGAAGCTGAAGATGGTTTAACATATAACTGTGTAGGTCTGAAGACACCCTCTGAAGCCGATGCCTGCTCAGCGGCTCCGGACCCATCTGAGGGAATGATTTCAGAGTGTCCAATACCTTGAGTATCCAGAGGCCCAGTCGGCTCCACGTGGGAGTTGGAAGTGGCCTGTGACTCTGAGGTAGCAGGCGCCAGGGGCTGCGAAAGCACCTCACTGAGAACCGGCGACTGGCCTAACGGAGGTCTTGTCGTCGGTTTTGGACCTCGGATGTCTATCCTTTTCCTTGTCCTTGCGTTTTTTTGTAAACTCCGGTCGTCGGCTGTTCTGACAGCATTATATAATTAAACCTTTGGCCAAAGTAATGAAATGCAAAATCGAACCAACGCTTAATAGGGCGTTGGTTAAATCTAGCACAAAACCGACAGCTAGCAACATTGTTGTCAGGGCCTAGGCAAGGAATACAGTAAGAGTGAAAATCCTTATGAGGTATTTGCTTCCCACAAGAAATACAACCGTTAACTTTTTCTGACATTGGTCTGGAGCAAGAAAAAAGTTTCCCCAATGGGGTACTTAGCTTTAATGAAGACTTCGGTTCTGAAATTCGGATTTGAAAATCTCAGGAGTCGGCGAACTGCTTTTGCTTCGGGCACCGCGCGGCAAGAAAGACTGAAGAAAATGGCGTCGGCTGCATCTTTTATACCCCTGGCGCACTGACGTCAGGGAAGAGGCAACAGCAACTGACGACGGACCAGGACTTTGCAATTCAGGCCGACTGCGGGTAGCCTGCCAGCAGGATAACCCAAGAGTAATGACTGCAACAGTGAAACACGATGAACATCAATCAACAGTATGTACTGCACGTGTGTAGTTCAGCAGCCTCTATCTACACTCTGTACAAACTCAGTAGGAGGTAAAGACATTTTGTGATCAAATGGGTAGTAACTGGTACATAAGGCATAACTGACACCATCACGAGCACACCGACAAACAAAACAGTCTGTATGGTAGGAGGCGGTAGGCTTGCAGTACCCAATTCATGTAAGTAATGTCAATATAGGTGAAGTATATGGTACTGTACATCCAGATACCTTGTGGCAGCTCACCCCTGATACCCCCACATTTTGTAACAGCCTAAGTCATTTATGGTGCTCCCCACCTAGAGTCAATAATACAGGCCCATATACCACTGTTACATACACTGGTCTCTGGAGTGCATAAGGGCACACAGGTATTGTGTAGGCGACGCCCACACATATATGCCCCCCAGCCCCACTGTATGTGTGGGGGATACAACAGCAGTGGACAAATGTCAGTGTGATATACTCACAGCCCACTACAGAACAACCCCCAACAGCATGACATATGTGCAAAGCTTGGTATGTAGATGGAGGACAGAGGCTAGAACACAGGCACATATGTGGAACACTGTTGCCATACACTAAGCAAGGTGCTGGTGTTACAGGACAGTCTGTAACACACCCTTAGTCAGGGAATTGAGGCTATACACAGAAAAGGATGTAGCCATGTACTGATAACACGCAACACACACACTGCCAGTGTAATATCTGACACAGGACCTGTTTGCTAGACGGACAAGACATGATAGGCATACCTCTGTCCAGCAAGAGGATAGGCCCACAGTAGTGCGCTATGCAGACAGACTGCATTCCAAGGTACACTAGTATGTACATACACATACACACACACACACACACACACACACACACACACACACACACACCCTGTAACACCAGTACTATGCAAAGCATAACACAACTCTACTCACAGTCTGTCTGTAGTTCCTGATCCTCCTAAGAATATGTGGCCACTCTGAGTGTGCAGGTTCTCCTGTAAGAGGTATTGCTATCTGCTGTCTGTAACACTGATGCCCACACACAGGAAGGATGTCCATCACACAGGAAATGTAAAGGGACCACACCCACATCCTGTAGGGATTTATAATGGGTGGTTGCTATGACAGTGGTAATTGGAAGTAGTACACATGTGTAATTTTATATATATATATATATATATATATATATATATATATATATATATATATATATATATATATATATATATAGCTATCTGGATAAGTATATGTACATATATTTCCACCATATGTCCTGGACTTGGAGTGTAACCCTACCCCAGCCCCTATAGTCCCAAAGCCATAGTGCAAGGGAATGTCAGGTATGTATAGCAGGTATATTACTTGACTATTGCTACTGTCATTGGGATTGTCTTCACAGACATGGTGTGTGTGGAAGGTACATCTGCTTATAACATGTGTGCCATTGGCTACTGACAGACATCCTAAGGAAATCATTGTAAAGTACCGCCACTAGCATGTAGTACCCCTGTGAAGTGCAGGAAAGATATTGGCCAATATATGTGGGACTTTGGACACACCCTGTACAGTCCAGAGGTTTACACATAAATACTTAGTGCACAACATGTGTACCAGGCCTGACAATATGGATGCAGACAGCCATACAGATGGGTATAACACATAATGACTGGTAAACATTTGCCACCATAGGGTTTGGATTCACACACTCCTGTCTGGCCTGACACATAATAACTGCTGGTGTATGGGTGCCATGGACACATACTACCCACTAGATATTGACATACAGCTGTACAGCATCCCACTGCTCTGTCTGACATACATGACTCTTAAGGAAGGCCTGGTAGCAGAACATCTGGCAAGTATCTGCACATGACATCTCACTGGGTAAGTACACTAAGCTGCTAGGCATGTAACAATGGGGGAATGCACATGTACCTGCATATATAGCAGGCTCAACAGCCATGTCACAGCACAGGGGATACACCTGTGTGAAAGTGCATAACCACTACCAATGTGCACACAGCCACATATGGTAAGCTAGCATATTATTACAGTATATGGACTATCTGTTCTACACCATCCTCATATGTGCCACTCACAGAATGACCCTACCTGTACTGGGCTGCTACACAGCTTGGTCTGATGGCTGCCTAATGGTACGGGACATGTGTGTGTATGGCCCTACAAACTTGTACGGCAAAATGGTACCATACAGTGGGGCAGTATGTAACATCAGATAGAAGGGGAGCTAGAACAATGACATCTACCACAGTCTGTACACAAGTTAATGTACATATTAATACACACACTGCTGACATTCACCATCACTACACAGACCTCAGTACTGTACAAACATCCACGGAATGTCCAGGTTATGTCACGATATATAACCCCTACTGTACATGACATGTGTAGCAATCTATATCACTGGCTTGTTATCAGATATGATGGCACTATTTATAGTGTACAGCACATATGCACCACTTCATGCACGACATATGTACAAAGGTTGACAGAGGTGTGGCTGACAACACATACACAGGACCAGTATAGACATGTTGCTGTGATAACCTCATACTTTTACCATTGTAATGGGGTTTGTTGCAACATATGTCCTATGAGGGATATGAAGTCAGTAATTGTCACGGCCTTCACCATCTACAGACTGCAATCCTCACACTACCTACTGCATTCCACAGATAGATGTACCGTGGCTAACACATGAAACCAAAGGCACAACACTGGCCAGTCTGCAGATGACCCTGCAGATGGGGATTCCTCATATACATGGAACTGACATGGCAGGTATTGCGACATGTACGACAGACATATTCAGGCAAACACTGGTAAACCAACATTACTCCAAATGCAGTATAGCAGCACTTACAGTCTGTAGTCAGGTCAGGAACATCCCCCTCCTGTTTGTTGCCCTCTTTCCACAGTGTATGTTAGAGGTAAACCCCCAATCCATCTGAGATGCTGTTTGCCAAACAGCAGATCTAGTTCCTGCTCACAGTGACTGAAAAGGGCCACAACCACCATGATGTTCCTAGGTATTGAGATGTGTTTCCATGCATTTGGCTATGGGAATGTTACCACAGTTGTTCCACATTCAATCAGCTAGGGGAGGGCTGCAATTTGCGCAGAGGCCATCAGCTGATCATGAGCATCATTAAATTACACATGCTGTTGCCTAAGCAAAGCAGGTGTGGGCCTCCACATCCACCAGAGAGGGAGTGGGTGAGGCATACAGAGGCAAATACATGTCAGGGAGGGGTGGGAGAGTAAAACTGAAGCATGTTTGTGTCACACACCTACCAGCACAACTATGTAGTGCTATCACAGTTCGATGCAGTTATTGGATGTGCCACATGGGTTACCTGCTGTGGAGCACTCAGAACATATATGTGATGGTGATTGACATCTGCAACAGGGATATGGTAGATATATGGTAGGTGACAAACACATGCCAGTCTGCAAGAACAGGTGCCAGTGTCAACACAGGCACACTCACACAGGGACGCACACACACTGACACACTTGGCAGGGCCAGGAGTGCAACTCATCACTAGTGGGTTTGCCACAACACATCAATGTGCAGGTATCACATGCACCATACGGGTCATATGTTGGTCGTATGGGCAAAGAGTATGAGGAGGTGTCAGACATCAGACAGCATGCTTCAATATGCCCTGGGGGGTTGTAGTGAGTAGGGATGTGGACATACGCATCATACAACACACACACAAACACACAGGGTGCCAGTTCTGCCATGCATGGGTGAATGTCTGCACGGGTGTGTGGTGGTCAACTGTGCCAGCAGGCTGTATAAGGGTAGGAGATGGGTATACCTTGGCATCACACCACATGATAATGGTCTGCATTGTGACTCAGGCCTGTAGTTTCTGCATTTGCCCACACAGGTGGGTATTGTATCCCCCATCCAGTCACCTGGGTAACTACTGTGTGTGGCCAATGCTGTGCAACACTTGCCATGTATGTGTTCCTTAGACCATGACAAGGATGGTGTCTGGGATGTGCACACCTCCCACATGCATGTACAGTGACATGTGCTGCTGTACCTGGGGTGCCTGGCTCATGTTGTGAACACAGATTATCATCAGATGTGCCAGTCTTGCCTACCTGTGGCAGGAACTGGTAATGGGCAGCAGGTTTACCCTGCACCTACATTGATAGTATGCTAACAGCATTCCCTGATGTCTGTGTCATCTGTCCATACAGGGCATGTTGTCAGGCATGGTATGTCCGTTGTGAGTCACATGTGAAGGCACCATAGGTGGTGGTGCAGGTGTCCATTGGGGAACATGGTGGAGGTGCACTGTCTGCATGTACGTGCATATTGGACAGATGGGAGGGTGACATCCCCTCTGTAGCCCAGTGTTATCACTGCATAGTTACTATCAGTGGCCAATATGCAGTGTACTACCCACATATTGGCTGTTGCCTAGGCATGTGTGTCCGTATGACACATGGGTTGAGTGTGTGCTCTGGGTAACAGTGGGGTTGCTAACTGTGATTGGCTGGCCTTGATGTCACATGTATGGGTATGGCTTTGCACCCTAGCCTCTCAGCTAATTTACATCTGTTATCCCTGTACGGTTAACATTGTGATATATAGTAGGGCCACCGTAAAAGAAATAAGCAAAAACCCCCTCCACATTGCCTACAGGTGTCACACACTCACAACCACCTCCACATAGGATACGAGTTACAAACACACACACACATACACACACACCTGTCATGTCTGGGAGTTGAACCCCCACGTAACTAGTTTATTACACTACAGCACTACGCAGTTATAGTATGCGCCACGGACATTACTGAAGTACTTCTTCCCCAAAGGTGTATTTCACACTGAATGACATCAGCAGGATTACCAAAGAAGGCCATTTCAACTGTACTGCGAGTGACTAGCCTAAAATGCATTGCTCCCTACACAGACAGTGAGACGCACACAAAACATCCACAACTGACATGTGTGGGTATAGAAACCCTGACCGAGGCCCATTATCACACTACAACATGGATCAGTTATAGGCCGCACCACAGGGATTACTACAGAACTATTTCCACAAAGTTGTATTTCACAATGAATGACATCAGCAGGATTGCCAAAGTAGGGCATTTGAAATGTACTGCAAGTGAGTAGCCTATAATGCATTGCTCCATACACAGACATTGGAACACATAAAAAACAAGCAGAACTGCCATGGGTGGAGATGGAACCCTACCACAGTTCTAAATCACACTACAGCAGTAAGCAGTTACAGGATGTGCTACAGAGATTACTGAGCTACAACCTTCCCAGAGCTGTACTTCTAGGTGAGTGACATCAGCAGCCTTGCCAAAGTTGAGTATATGAATTGTACGGAGTGTGAGTTGCCTAAAAAGCATTGCACTCTATTCAGTCAAAGACCAGACGGAGACATACGGACACACAGAGTCACACACACACACACACACACACACACACACACACACACACACACACACACACACACACACACACACACACACACACACACACAGTTGCCATGTCTGGGGTTGGAAAAGCTACCTAACTACATTATCACACTACAGCAGTACGCAGTTATAGGACATGCTACGGAGATTACTGGGCTACACCCTTCCCAGAGGTGTATGTCTAGGTGAGTGACATCAGCAGCCTTGCCAAAGGTGAGTATATGAATTGTACGGAGTTTGAGTAGCCTAAAAAGCATTGCTCTCTATTCAGTCAGACACACACACACACACACACACACACACACACACACACACACACACACACACACACACACACACACACAAACATGCACACACACACTAGCAGGTCTGGGGTTAGCACACACACACACACACACACACACACACACACACACACACACACACACACACACACACACAGTTTCCAGGTCTGGGGTTAGAACACCTACCTAACTACTTTATCACACTACAGCAATACGTAGTTACAGGATACGCTATGGAGATTACTGGGCTACACCCTTCCCAGAGGTGTATGTCTAGGTGAGTGACATCAGCAGCCTTGCCAACGTTGAGAATATGAATTGTACAGAGTGTGAGTAGCCTAAAAAGTATTGCTCTCTACTCAGTCAGACACACACACACACACAGATTCACACACAAACACACACAGTTGCCAGGTCTGGAGTTAGAACACCTTCCTCACTACTTTATCACACTACAGCAGTATGCAGTTACAGGACGCGCTACGGAGATTAGTGGGCTATGACTTTCTCAGAGGTGTATTTCTCGGTGAGTGACATCAGCAGCTTTGCCAAAGTTGAGTATATGAATTGTAAGGAGTGACAGTAGCCTAAAAAGCATTTCAATCTACACAGTCAGAGACAGTCAGACACACACAAACACACACACTCACACAATTGCCAAGTCTGGGGTTAGAACTACTACCTAACTAGTTTATCACTACAGCAGTACGCAGTTATGCGACACGCCATGGAGATTACTGAGCTACAGCTCTCCCAAAGGTGTATTTCACATTGGATGACCTCAGCAGGCTTGTCATAATACTGCTATGGGGAGGGCGGTGTGTGCATGGCCATTCATGTGGGGGTTGACATGCCACATGCGGGCACACATGGGGTCATATGTCACAGGTACATGTATACAGCTACTAGATGACCACTTCCTTGTACAATCATGTTACACAGCTGGCACGTGCACCACATAGTCTGTCATTATATGGGAGGGTGGCTCAGTGGCTAAGGTGTTTGCCTTACAAACACAAGGTGCAGGGTTTGAATCTCACAAAGAATAGTTGGCTAGGCTTAAAATGGCTCGCTAGGGCAGTTAGCTTAGTACTAAACTATAAAACTATAAAAACTATAAAATCTATACTGGTGGCTAGTATCTGCAGTGAGTGACATCTGCACTTCATGTGCTTGGGGCCTTTCAGCTGTGTGCTGGGTGGGAGGGGCCCAGATGGCGGCTTGTCACAGTCACCCTCTTCCACACATCTATGTCCATCTACCTTTGGATTATTATAGTGTGTTGTCCTTACCATGTGTCTGTATTCCTATCCACTGTGTGTGAAAGGCAGGAGTGGTGCATCCTGACGTGTCTGCACTAAGAACTGCAACTGCCAGATATGTCTGGTCCACTGGTGTTTGCAGACATGGCCTTCGTGTGTTTAAGTGTGTGAGCATGCCCAGTATGGCCATCTATATTGCATGGGTGGATGAAGTCCAGGTAGTTTGTACTGCGGTGCTGACCTTTGTGTTGTACACTGACAGGTAGCATGCTGTCTCTGCAAGGTATCCATCGGTCATTTGGCATTGACTGTTGCTATATTTCTGCATAGCGGGGGGGGGACCTGACTGTTTCTACATTTCTACACAGGAGTGGGGGGCGCACACCTGACTGTTACTATAAATGTACGTAGGATGGGGGGGCACACCTGACACCTGTACACATTTGCTAGGACTGTACTGGTATGTCAAGTACTCCATTTCAGTCTGTAGTCTTACCTATCATGATGTCTAGAGGCATACCAATGTACTACAGATCTTAGCTTTAATTACTTACATATTAGTTTCTGACTTCCTAGCCTTCACAACGTACATCCAACTGCCTGGCCTGCTGTAGTCTGTCTGTGTAGGCCTGGGGGAGGGGTTACCCATAGGGCTCATTCAGAGGCCATAGTACAGCATTTGTTTGTGTTTGTCTACACCTGTCCTGCTGGCTGAGACTGTTGTTGGGTATGTGAACCTTCCTGACTGGCATGTGTGGGTCTTATGGACACACATGTCGCTCAGGCCATTTCCTGCAGTGGGTTTTGTCACCCTGTGTAGTACTGGCTACTATGATGACTCCAGTATGTGTTACAGATGTCATGGTGTCACTATGGGTGTCTGCTGTCTGCTGCCATAACATTCGGCCACCCAATTCCATTGCATGCTCACATCCATACCATAGCTACAGGTAACAGCACATTCTACTCCATTTGGCAGTTTGTAGATTGACTGACTTACCTTGAGGGTGTGCCAGACTTGAGGATGATGCTGGAGGGCTGCCTATGTCAGATGCGCATAGTACACTCCCTATACATGGTTAAGTACAGGAAGTGTCATGTTTGGCATCCCTTTTACTGTCTGTGCGAGTCGGAGATAGGTGTCATTCCCTGGGTCCCTACTGTGTCAGTGCATATGCTATGCTTTGCCAAGGCCAGGGCATACTGGGCACGCCTCCTTCTGCCTACTGGGGAAGGCTCAGGTTGTTCCTCCTCCAAGTCACTCTGTGCCTGTATAGGCCTCGCCATTGGTGGCAGGCTGTGTGGCCCTGCCCCATGCTGTTCCTGCTGCAGCTGTTTCCGGAGGATCATATTGTGTAGCATAGCACATACCATAACAATATGGGTACATGTAGCTGGTGAATACTGCAAGGCTCCACCGGATGTGTCCAGACACCAGAACCGTGACCTGAGCATCCCAAACACATGCTCTATTATATGTCTGGGCTGTGCCTCATTATGGCATTGTTGCTCAGGTGTGTGTGCATTTCTGATGGGTGTCATCAGCTATGGCTCCAGTGGGTACCCAGCATCCCCCACTAGGTGACCATAGGGGATGTCCACATTGGCAACTCTGTGGTACAGCTACGTCAGATGCCATATGTGTGAATCGTCATAGGATCCAGGGCAGCCAGCACACACATTCATTATAATGCCCTGGACATCACATATGACCTGGCAGTTGATGGAGGGGATGCCCCTGTGGTTGATGTAGGCCCTACCCTACTCACCGGATGGTGCTTTGATGCGTATGTGCGTGCAGTCTATAGCACCCACTACCCCAGGGTATTCTGCTATTTGGTGGAAGAGATGCATATTGCTGGTCAACACCTCACGTGTGTTAAGGAAATATACATTCTCACTGGCATGTGCTGACATGGCATCCAGGAACTGGTGGAATACTCTGGATGCTGATGCCTGTGAGATCCCCATGATATCCCTAGTTGTGCTTTGGGAGGTACCTGTGGCTAGTATATCTAGGCCTACACATACCTTGGTATCCACTGGGATAGGTTCCCCTCTGCCAATTTGGTGTGTCAGGTGTGGCCGGCACAGTTCAACAATTTGCTGTAGGAGGTCTCTGTCCACCCTACAGCGCTCCACTATCTCCAGCTCATGTAGCCCCTGGTAGGTTACCCTGGATCTGTACACTCTTCTCCATCTCTTCACTGTGGGTTGTTCGGCAGCATTCACATCCTCACCACCCTCAGCCTCTTGCACATATTGTTCTATGTTGCCTGCATCAGCCCTTCTCATTTTGTAGGTTTGTTTGTAAAATGTCCCTGCTTGTATACACCGGTGGTGTAGAGTGTGGGAAAACCAGAGGGGAAGGTGTTTGCTTAGTTTATAGTAGTGTTCTGGGCTGGACTGGTCTGCTGTCTGTGTAAATGGCTGATTCTGATACATTTCACCTGCCAGCTAAGCTAATTCTCCTTGATTAACTTCCTACTGCTGTTTTCCCTTCCCACTGCCTCCCTGTTTAAGCCTGTGTGCTCGCCATGCAAACAGAGTGCTCAAATGTGCACAGAGCTGCTATTTCCTAGTTTAACTTCCTTTTTCTTCCTGTAATACCTGGATGCGCACCCGCTTACACTTTGTAAAGAGTGCTAGGCAGGTTTGGGCACACCCCTAGCTTAGCTGTGCTAAGCTAGGAGCAATCCTGAGCCGCAGGGCTCCAGTCCACTTACAGTATTGCCTGACATCCCCCCATGATGTCACCTATATCCTAGTCTTGCACCCAGCTATTTATACTCTTACACTCTTGGGACCTGCCTCACACCCTGGGGATATCTGGGATTCACTATCCTTCCCCTCATTTGCATAGGATTGCCTGCTAATGCATAGTTACATGTCCCACACTGAGCCTCCACCCATAGCAACCATTACTCACTGGCCAGGTTGTCTTATGCCTGCCATTGACTTGCATGGCAGAATACTGCTTTTAGTTAGAATGCTTATTTTAGGTTTATTTTATTATTTCCCCACACCGATCCTGTTTGCACGCCGCTGTCCTATGCTTTAACGGCCGAGATCGGCGAAAAAAAAAATAAAAGTTTTTTTTTTAACAGTTTGCAATGCCAATGGCCTTCTACTTGGCCATTGACATGCTTCCTCAATAATATGCAGCCTTTATTTGGAGCTGTCATAGCTCCATTTTGTAGTTTGCAGAAATGTACTCGGTTACTAACAGAGTACATTTCTGCAGACTGCACTCGTCCTACACTGACAGCTGCAGGCTTCCTGGATCGCAAATTACCCTCATTTGCATGGTTTTCACCTGCAAATGAGGGTAATTTGCATACAGAAGCTTGGTCCGTGCAGGATTAGTCTAAGAGCTCACGTGCACGTCCCGTGAGCTCACTCCTGGATTGCACATCGGCCGTATTGCCGAAAATAGCTCTTAGACTTATCCTGCACGCTCTACAGGGCTAAGTAAATCCGGGGGTGAATGTTTAATGTATACATCACTTTCAAGTAGAACTTAATAAAATCTATCATACAGATAAGATATGCACTAAATAAATGTATTACATATTTCAAAAGTAAAACCGCTTTGAATAGAGCATATACAATAATTGGTGTATATCTCACAATTCAGTTGTATTCTAACCTAATCTATTTAAAAGCATGTATGCCTCAATACTGTGGCCCCAGCAAAAGACTGTGTGGTGCACTATAAATCTAGTGCATTTTGCTAAACACTTTAGGACAGCATCAAACTTCTTTTCATTAAGTATTCCCATATCCATGACATAAAAGCAAGCCATGGTGATCAAATATATAACTAATTCTTATGGCAAATTGACAATTCCATATACTACATTATGCAGTGCACAATGGGACTAAAGATGGAATAATATATGTGAAAAAAACAAACACTTATTACACATGCTGTTCTATCCAGGAACGACAACATAACTCTATGGAGTTGAGTTTAGGGGCACAGCCTCGTATGGTATCATCACTTTTCCCATTAGTTTTATGATAGTTTTGTTATTATATGAATATCAGCAATATCTTTACGTTCCAGGTTGTGCGATTAATTATGTCATGGATATGTGAATATCAAACGAAAAGAAGTTTGATGCTCTCCTAAAGTGTTTAGAAAAATGTACTAGATTTATAGTGCACCACACAGTCTTTTTGCTGGGGCCATGGTGTTGAGACATACAAGCTTTTAAATTGATTAGGTTAGAACTCAACTGAATTGTGAGATGTACATCAATTATTGTATATGCTATATTCAAAGCAGTTTTACTTTTGAAATATACAATACATTTATTTAGTGCACATCTTATCTGTATGATAGATTTTATTAAGTTCTACTTGAAAGTGGTGCATACATTAACCATTCAATGTATTAACTATCATCAAGTGCCAGTATTTGAAGTATTTAGCAGTTGATGCATGGTTCACATTTTAGATGCGATTATGGCGCTTTTTCACTTTTGAATGAAGTTTTTTAATGTTTATGAATTATGCCTTAATGAGTGAATAATTTTAAGATTTAAATTAGAATATAAACCAGTTTTTCAGATAGTTATCTGACATATATTTGTGAATTGTGTCACTATACTGTTTATGTTGAACTTGGCAGCTGAATACAAGTTTTATTATGTTCATCCACTAGGGGTTCCAAAACAATGTAACATGTTCACCTGGGATGTGATGTTACAAACCGAACAATTTGATTGGTTGTTTTATACTTTTTAAATGCTCTGTAAATCAGTTTGTTCTATGGTCTGATGAAGTTACTTAGTGAAAGCGCTTACTGTATGTAAATAAGAAGTTATGTACCTACCATAACGTTCCATGTTAGTTGTCTTCTCTCGCCTTCTTTCTTGCTTGATGGGTTCGGAGCCGATCCTCGGCTCCACTGCACTTGCTTTAGCTCGAGAACTCCTTTTACCAGCTCGAGGCAGCCCCATATCCCATGATGCAAGGCAGGAAGTACCCAGATCTCGTTTGTTGATAAAGGGCAATAACACCAAGCATAAAATACTTTCCAAAGGAAGAAGAAACTTACAGATGGAAAAAGGACCAGGTCTGAATGGTCTTTAGCATAATAGTTTCTTATACAAGGTCTGTCCAGGCCAGGGGGAAGGAGGGAGGGTCGCAAGAAAGAAGGAGAGAAGACAACTAACATGGAACGTTATGGTAGGTACATAACTTTAATGTTAAGTTGTCAATCTCGCCTTCATTCTTGCTTGATGGGACCGCCCTAGCACCTCTATCCTGGGTGGCTCAATGGAACAAACTCTTGAGGACTGTAGAGCCAAAACTGGCTCTGTCCCTGGAGGCCAAGTCCAATTTGTAATGGGAAACAAAAGTGTGAGGAGTGGCCCAAGTGGCCGCTGCACAAATAGTGTCCAAAGGCAGTCTAGCTTGAAAGGCTGTAGAAGTAGCTAAACTCCTAGTTGAATGTGCTTTAGGTTTTGAGCACAGCTGTTTTCCCCTGATCGTATAAATTTCAGTGATGACCAAGAAAGCCATCTGGACAAAGTCACTTTAGAAACAGGAAGGCCTTTTTATTATCCGCATAGGAAACAAAAGTTGATCAGATTTTCTAAATTTTTTGTTCTGTCCAAATAATATCTAAGCTGACGGTGGACGTCAAGATAATGTAGCTTTGTTCAGCTCTATCTGAATAGTTAGGAAAAAATACAGGGAGATCAATGGATTGATTCAGATTGTTTTTGAAGCGACCTTAGGTAAAAGGATGGATTAGTTCTCAAAGATACTCTGTCTTTGTGAAAAATCAAATAGGGGTCGAACCGAAAGAGCATGAAGTTCAGACACCCTCCCGGCAGATGTAATAGCCACTAGGAATAACGTTTTCCAAGAAAGATATTTTAGGGAACAAGAAACAGCTGGTTCTAATGATGGAAGAATCAAGGATGTCAGCACTAAATTTAGATCCCACTGAGGAGGAGGATTCCTGATTGGAGGCTTTAGTAGGAAAATTCCTTTCAAAAAGGCCCTGCAGAGCCTATGGGACATAATATTATGATCTGCTATCCCGACATGAAAATTAGAAATAGCAGCCAACTGAACTCTGACTGTGGAAGAAGAG
The DNA here is from genome assembly GCF_019279795.1 of Protopterus annectens. Classification (NCBI taxonomy): domain Eukaryota; kingdom Metazoa; phylum Chordata; order Ceratodontiformes; family Protopteridae; genus Protopterus; species Protopterus annectens. The sequence goes on from NC_056732.1 coordinate 1,455,821,991, forward strand.
GAGCCTGCATGAAAAATCTCTGCTAAGAAGTCCAGAACTGCCTGAACAGGGGCAGTAAAAGGATCAATATTTTGGGCCTTAGCCCAATAAGAGAAACATTTCCATTTGCTTGTGTAAATCCTCCTGGTAGAGGATTTTAGTGAAGCTACTATGATATCTCTAACTGGGTTAGAGATCAAAGGAAGCCTGGCTAAGGAAGGAAGTGGAGCAACCATGCTGTGAGGTTGAGAGAAGGAATTGACCGGTGCAGCTGACCGATTGGTGAATCAGTAGATCTGGCACTGGGTCCAGATGCCACGGCTGCACCAAAAGGTGATGATGGAGGAACGGAACCAAACTTGTCGAGGCCAGTAAGGGCAATGAGAATCAATTTGGCTCTCAAACGGTAGCTTTCTGGATCACCTGAGGGATCAGAGGAAATGGAGGAAGGCATAAAGAAGTCCCTGGGGCCAATCCTGGGTCAGAGCGTCTCTGGGGATGGCCTGATAGAGGAAGAGGCTGAAGAAGTCTGGACATTTGCTGTTTTGGGGAGTAGCAAAAGATCGCAACATGGACGACCCCATTCCAGAAAAATCTCTTCCGCTATGGATTGCTTGAGAGACCACTCGTGAGGCATGAGAATAGCTCTGCTCAATCTGTCCGCTATAATGTTGGTTTTCCCAGGGATATGCGTTGCTACCAGAAACCGATGAGAGGAGATCGCCCATTGCCAAAGTCTGAGCGCTTACACAAGGGGTAGGACTTGGTTCCGCCCTGTTTGTTGATATACTCAAACTACAGACATGTTGTCTGTGTGGACTGCAATTGTCCCTACGGGAAGAAAGTCGTTGAGGGCTTGCAACGTTAAAAGCACTGCTCTCATCTCCAGGACATTTATGTGCAGATGGTACTCGAACGGTTGCCACGTCCCATGAACCATCCTGCCCTGATAATGATCCCCACCCGATCAGGAGGCATCCGTGGTGACAGTGGCTATCGGGGGGGGTACAAAGCACCTGCCTTGGTGAACCTGAGACGATGTGATCCACCAAGCAAGATGTTCTTTGCATGTTTGTGTCACCAGAATCTGGTGACGCATTGGGAGTTGCTGGTATGACCACTGCGTGAACAGCATCCACTGAAGGAGGCGCATGTAGAATCGAGCCAGGAAGAAGAGTAATGGCCGCAGCCATGAGACCTAATACCTTTAGAACCATTCTGGCCTGTACTTTCTTGCTGGCCAGAATGATCCTGACATGAGACTGAATGTCTGAAACTCTTTGTTCTGTAAGGGTAGCTGACATCCGAACAGTGTTTAAGTTTGCGCCTATGAAGGTAATAGACTGGCAGGGCGATAAGGATGACTTTTCGAAGTTGACTGAGATGCCCAAATGAGAACAAAGGTCTATTGTGTAATCCCTGGCTTGTATAAGCTGATGCCTGGTGGTGGCTGACAGGAGCCAGTCGTCGAGATACGGAAACACCTGAATCCTTGACGTCTCAGGTGAGCCGTGACCACTGCCATGCATTTGGTGAACACTCTGGGGCTGTAGTGAGACCAAAGGGCAGGGCTCTGAACTGGAAATGACTGGACCCCAGCTGAAAGCGGAGAAACCTCCTGGAGCGTCTGTGAATTTTGATGTGATAGTACGCATCCTGAAGATCTATTGAGCACATCCAGTTGTCCTTCTGTAAGAAGGGCAGAATTGACTGAAGAGTGACCATTCGAATCTTGTCTTCCTGACAGACTTGTTGAGTCTGCTGAGATCCAATATTGGTCTCCAGTCTCCCGTCTTTGGGGACCAAAAGAACCTTGAGTAGATTCCGGGCTCTGAATGGTCTATTGTAACTGGCTGAATGGCTCTTTTTGCAGTAGTTTTAGATTTCTAACTCTGCAATGTCCCTTAGACCGGTGGTACATCTGGAAGGCAACTTGAGGGGAAGGACTTTCCTCGAAAGGAATTATGTAACCCTTGGATATGATCGACTGTACCCATCTGTCTTGAGTGAGGGAATGCCAGGCTTCTGGGTACAGTGATAATCTTCCCGACTGCCTCCAAGGAGGGACAGCCGGGCAACACCTCAGGGATGCTGAAAGGGCTTATCAGAGAGGCTCCCTGTTTCCCTGGTTCTTCGGACCCCTCTGCCTCTAGAGCGTCTGTTGTTGTTACCCCTCTGCCTCTAGGGGTAAACTGACCACGTGAATCCGCGTGCCTCCTTGGGATTTACTGAACCACATTTTCCCACCTTTCTGTCCTTTGGGATAAGGCCTAGAAGGGGTGGAAAACGGACTCCAACAGCAGAAAGAGTCTTGCCGTCCTGCTCACACCTGGTCAAGGTCTCCTTCACCTGAGGGCCAAACAAAGCTGACCCATCAAAGGGAGAATTTGTGAAGGACGCCTTAAAGGGATCCTCAAAATCACATAGCCGCATCCAGGCTTGGCGTCTAAGAGCCACACCTGTGCCTGCGGCTCTACTGCCATCCGCAGCATAAGATATTAGCCGCATGGAGGAGTTAGCAATGGAATTGAGGGTTCCTAGCTGAAGCAATCTTTTCTTGAGCCCCTGCAGCTGTAGGATCCTGAACTACTTCTCCCAGCTCCTTCAGGATATCTCTGGAGTCTGGTGAAGTGACAAAGATAATTCACGCATAGCAAAGGTCGCTGAGGAAAACATCCGCTTGCATCTATCCATGGTCCTAGAGTCCTTATTAGGAGGATGGACGGGCACGGAAGGATCTGCAAGTTCCTTTTGGTGGCGCAGCCACCACCATGGCATCAGCGGGACACCCTTGGTTAGGAATTGTTTGTCACTAGGGGCAGTGATAAATTTAAGGCCTCCTAGGGACTGGCTCTACAGAGTCAGGAGCTGTCCAAGCCTTCGTGCAATAACCTGCATAAGGGGGTCGAAGGCGGAGACACCCAGGAGGTGGAGGGCCGAGATCCAAACGCCTCTAGGTATACTGACTCATCCTCAGAGGGATTGTTGGTGGGCCAGTTTCCCTCTGTTTGAGAAGTTCTAGGATGTCTGAAAAGGAGACATCCTCAGAGGGGATCTAGGGGATCCCTCTGACTCATCAAAGTCAGTATCCAAGTGACAGACTCGGGAGTCTACATGCTTCCTCTTACAAGTCCTCTTCCTAGGAGGATCTCCCGAAACATCAGGAGAATCCTCGGAAGAGGGGAAATTCCCAATGGGGAAACCTGAGGCGGAGGATCTCTGGGTCCTGTAGCAAGAGAAGTGGCAGAGATGTCAACAGGTACCATAGAGGGAGGAGCTACGGGAACAGACTGCTGACTGATACCAGTGGCCAGTACACTCTTCATCACCTCGAATGCTCCCCTCCCAGGCAGGTCCGAGAGAACAAGAGCTAGGAACTCCAGGAACCACCGAAGGGAAGTCTCCGAGGCAGATGTCAGAGCCGAGCTCACCAAGGCCGAGGCTCCAAGGGAAGAGCGGGCTCGGACAAGGGTCCGATGCCACTCACCCCTCGGAGGAGACCATGGAAGCCCGACCACGAATCCCTCTAAGGAAGAGGAGATAAGAGTAGGGCTGAAGGAACAGAAGGGGTGTCCGTCCTCCAGCCGTAGCAGTAACCATGCCGAAGACTCCAACCCAAGCTCTGGGGTAGAGTTGAAGGAGGAACTGTAACGGGTGTGGACCAACAGTCGCCTGCTGAGACGGACTGTGTAACATTTGGGCCAGTACCTGTGACTTGAGTAATCTACTGACCACTCTCTCTAGGTCATGATCTGACAACCTGGATGACCTTGAAGATCGGCTCCGATGGCTCCGTTCAATAGAAGAGGCGGCGAGCCGAAAGTATCGGCTCCAAGGAAGGAGACCTCACCTCTTCCTGGAAGGGGCCAAGAGAGCCGATACTACAGATCCTGTCGGCACCGACTTCGGAGCCGACAGAACGTTCGATGTATCGGCACCAGCCGGAGCCGATACAGCCACCAAAGTAACGGTGTCGGAGCCGATCGGAGCCGACACCGATGCCTGCGCCACATGGGTGTCGGAGCCGATCGGAGCCGACATCAAGTGGTCAACAGATTCGCACCGATAGCCATCGGCCAAAGCTTTGGATTCAGAATCGGCTCCAGCCGGAGCGATCTCGACTCAGTCGGAGCCGAGGCCACAGGCTTAGAAACAGAAGCCTGGGCCTTGGCAGTTTTAGTTGATTTTGTGGAGCCGACTTAGCCGGAGAGCCCTCCGGCTTAAGAAGACCCCTGAGAATCAACTTGTTACGGCCTCTCCTGCAGGACTCTCTGGCTGAAGGAGTGACAAATAGCACAGGAGTCCTGCAGGTGAAGAGGGCCCAAACAGTACAGGCAGTGACCGTCTGTCAGAGACATCTTCTGACAGCACGAGTCACACTTCTTAAAACCTGAAACCCTCTCCTTAGACATGGTGCCTAAACACAACACACACAGACACACCAGTCAAAATTAAATTAAACAAAATACCAAGAGGTATTTTATAAAAAAAAACACCAACACACACACCCTAACAGGGGGGGGGATAGGAATATTGACTAACAAAAAATTAAAAGTGACAGGGATTTCTGTCAGAAAAGGGGTAGAATTAAAATTAAACTATCACAAAATTAGTTTTAAACTAAAAGGGGCTTGAAATATCACAAATGTGAACTACTTACCAGGAGCTGGTAAAGAGAAGACCTCCCAAGCGAAGCGGCAAACGAGATCTGGGTACTTCCTGCCTTGCATCATGGGATATGGGGCTGCCTCGAGCTGGTAAAAGGAGTTCTCGAGCTAAAGCAGGAGCCGAGGATCGGCTCCGAACCCATCAAGCAAGAATGAAGGCGAGATTGACAACTTAACATTAAACGTGGTTCTTTTACATTTTATGACTGTGGTTGTTCACTTTTTGCCAAGTTTGTGGACTGCATTCGTTCTATTATTTGTTGGGACTTGTAATTATCTCAATAGCAGTCACACATTTATCATCTCCGGCACGGTGTTTCTAGTGTTTGCTGTTGTACTTAGTTTGGCCTTGAGCCACGGGATGTCCGACATCCTGACACCTGTCTCTCTGAAGAAAGATGAAATGGTGTAGGCCGAAGCTGCAAAGAAATGTCACTGGGAAGTGAGCATTCTTCAGCAGCCTAGGACTGCTGAGTGGCCCCGGACACGACTGAACAGCTAAAAGCAAGGGCCTGGGCAGAAATAGAGGCACCCAACCACATGTTGTACTTCCAAATGGGTCTCGACAGAGGCCTGCGCCGCCACCACAGACACAGAAGGGGGCTGCAAAAGCTCCACGCCTTCTTCAATAATCACAAGCTTAAAAGGAGAAACAGATGGAGAACGTTTGTTGTCTGAGGGCCTAAGCTTGGATCTCCTATCTTTTTCCCCTCTTACACCTAGGCCACTCAACCTCTAAATGACTGGCAGATGCCATTAGACTCAAGATGCAAGACTAAGGAATCTAGCTAAAGTCTCGGCCAGTATACCAAAGCCTGCTGTTGCTTTAAGGTACACTGAACATCACATGAATGCTCCTTGCATAGTATAGGGTACAAAGGTGACATCTGGATGTACCACCTTCAGAACTGATTACCCCAGCAGGAACACCAGTCTAAGGAAACCCAGGAGATACCAGTACATGCAGGAAGGAAAAGGACTACGGGGAAGGAGGGAGGGAGTGAATATTGCAACAATGAAGGAAAGGACATCTATTGTTATAAGATTTTATACAACTGTACTATCTCCTTTCCTTCACTGTTGCAGTATTCTTCACATATGGGAGACTGCCAAAGCTCAAGAAACTTGGGAGGAGGAAGGAGCAGTAGAGCCCGCTAAGAAGCCATGAAGAATGGCCCTAACAAAACCAGCTCTAGCTCTGGAGATACCAGCCAACATGTAATGTTTGGTGAAAGTATGCACAAAAATCTAGGTAGCTTCTTCAAGAAAATAATTAGTATCCAACCCCTTGAAAAAGGCACCAGATGAAACCACAGCTGCAGTACAATGAGCCTTTACAGAAGAAGGAAGACTCTTATCATGAAAGTATCATCATCATCATCTTCTTTCGGCTGTTCCCGTTAGGGGTCGCCACAGCAGATCACCCGTTTCCATTTCTTCCTGTCCTCTGCATCTTGCTCTGTCACACCAACCACCTGCATGTCTTCTCTCACCACATCCATAAACCTTATCTTAGGCCTTCCTCTTTTCCTGTTACCTGGTAGCTTCATCCTTAGCATCTTTTTCCCAATATACTCAGCATCCCTCCTCAGCACATGTCCAAACCAATGTAATCGTGCCTCTCTGGCATTGTCTCCAAACCTTCCAACCTGGGCTGACCCTCTAATATACTTATTCCTAATCCTGTCCACCCTCGTCACACCCAGTGCAAATCTTAACATCTTTAATTCTGCCACATCCAGCTCAAACTCCTGCCTTTTTGTCAATGCCACTGTCTCCAACCCATATAACATAGCTGGTCTCACTACCCTCTTGTAGACCTTCCCTTTCACTCTTACAGGTACTCGTCTGTCACAAATCACTCCTGACACTTTTCTCCACCCACTTCATCCTGCCTGTACTCTCTTCTTCACCTCTCTTCCACACTCACCGTTACTCTGAACTACTGACCGCAAGTATTTAAACTCATCCACCTTCACCACCTCTACTCCTTGCATCCTCACTATTCCTCTATCCTCCCTCTCATTCACACACATATATTCTGTCGAAGTCCTGCTGACCTGCATTCCTCTTCTCTCTAGAGCATATCTCCATCTCTCCAGGGTCGTCTCCACCTGTTCCCTACTCTCACTACAGATCACAATGTCATCTGCAAACATTATAGTCCACGGGGACTCCTGTCTGATCTCGTTTGTCAACCTGTCCATCACCATTGCAAATAAGAAAGGGCTCAGAGCTGATCCTTGATGTAACCCCACCTCCATCTTAAAAGCATCTGTCACTCCCACAGCAGACCTCACCGCTGTCACACTACCCTCGTACATATCCTGTACCACTCTTACATACTTTTCTGACACTCCTGACTTCCTCATACAATACCACAACTCCTCTCTAGGCACCCTGTCATATGCTTTCTCTAAGTCTACAAAAACACAATGCAACTCCTTCCGACATTCTCTGTACTTCTCCATCAACACTCTCAGAGCAAAGATCGTATCTGTAGTGCTCACGTCCCTTCTTAACCTTGCTTCCACTACTCTTTCCCATAACTTCATGCTGTGACTGATCAATTTAATCCCTCTGTAGTTACTACAGCTCTGCACATCACCCTTATTCTTAAAAATCGGTACCAAAACACTTTTTCTCCATTCCTCAGGCATCCTCTCACTTTCCAAGATTTCATTAAACAATCTGGTTAAAAACTCCACTGCCATTTCACCTAAACACCTCCATGCTTCCACAGGTATGTCATCTGGGCCAACAGCCTTTCCATTCTTCATTCTCTTCATAGCTATCCTTACTTCATCCTTGCTAATCAATTGTAATTCATGATTCACTATCCCTACATCATCCAACCTTCTCTCCCTCTCATTCTCTTCATTCATCAACCCCTCAAAGTACTCTTTCCATCTCCTCAACACACTCTCCTCGCTTGTGAGTATGTTTCCCTCATTATCCTTTATCACCTTTACCTGCTGCACATCTTTCCTAGCTCGGTCCCTCTGTCTAGTCAATCGGTACAGGTCCTTTTCTCCCTCCTTAGTGTCCAACCTTTCATACAACTCTTCATATGCCTTATCCTTAGCCTTTGCCACCTGTCTCTTTGCCATGCACCTCATCTCCTTATACTCCTGTCTAATTTCTTCATCTCTCTGACAATCCCACTTCTTCTTTGCCAACCTCTTTCTCTGTATACTCTCCTGTACTTCCTCATTCCACCACCATGTCTCCTTGTCGTCCTTCCTCTGTCCAGATGTGATACCAAGCACCTTTATAGCCATCTCCCTTACTAGCTCTGCTGTAGTTACCCAGCTATTTGGTAACTCTTCACTGCCACCCAGTGCCTGCCTTAACTCATCCCTAAACTCCACCTCACAATTACCCTTTTTCAATTTCCACCCTTTGATCCTTGGTGCTGCCCTCACACTCCTCTTCCTCTTCTTGATAACCTACGTCATCCTACAAACCACTATCCTATGCTGCCTAACTACACTTTCTCCGGTCACCACTTTACAGTCTCCAATCTCCTTCAAACTGGCCCTCCTACAGAAGATATAATCCACCTGTGTGCATCTTCCTCCACTCTTGTATGTCACCCTATGCTCCTCCCTCTTGTTAAAATACATATTCACCACAGCCATGTCCATCCTTTTCGCAAAATCCACTACCATCTGACCTTCTGCATTCCTTTGTTTAACACCATACCTACCAATCACTTCCTCATCCCCTCTGTTCCCTTCACCAACATGCCCATTGAAATCTGCTCCAATCACCGCTCTCTCACCCTTGAGTACAGTCATCACCACTTCATCCAATTCACTCAAAAACTTTTCTTTCTCATCCATTGCACACCCAGCTTGTGCAGCATACGCACTAATAACATTCATCATTACACCATCAATTTCCAGCTTCATAAACATCACTCTATCCGACACTCTTTTCACCTCCAAAACACTCTCAGCATACTGTTCCTTCAGAATAACTCCTACGCCATTTCTCCTCACATCCACACTATGATAAAACAATCTGAACCCACCTCCGATACACCTAGCCTTACTCCTCTTCCATCTGGTCTCTTGCACACACAATATACCAACCTTCCTTCTGTCCATCGTATCACCTTGCTCTCTCCCTATACCAGTCATACTGCCAAGATTCAAAGTTCCGACCCTCACTACCACAGTCCTAGCCTTTCTCCTCTCTTCCTGCCTTCAGCCATGTCTTCCACCTCTTCTCCTTCGGCCAACAGTAGCCCAATTTCCGCCAGCACCCTGTAGGCTAACAGCACTGGTGGCGGTCGTTGTTAACCCGGGCTTCGACCGACCGATCCGGTATAAAAATGTTTCTTGGTGTCTGCATGAAATGTTTTGGCGAAGTTTTACGCTGGATGCCCTTCCTGACACAACCCTCCCCATTTATCCGGGCTTGGAACCGGCACAAAGAAATGTATAACAAAGAAAAATAGCCTTTGAAATACAAGAAGAAATAGTTTGCCTGGATACAACGAATCCTAAGGATCTAGGATGAAAAGAAACAAAATGATCAGATTTTCTAATAGCCTTAGTCTTATTCAAATAAAACCAAGTTGTCTATGCATGTCAAAAGTATGCAGCACCCTCTCAATGTCAGATTGAGGAGAGGGGAAAAAAAGTAGGGAAATGAATAGACTGATTAAGTGACAACTCATTAACCACCAAAGGCATAAGAGAAGGATTAGTACACGCAAGGACACCCTGTCCTTATGAAACAATTAAAAACAGAGGATAAGCCATTAAGGGCTTGAAGCTCCGACCCTCATCTGGCAGAATTAAGGGTCAACATAAGAACAGTCTTCCAAAAGCAATGTTGCAAGGAAGCTGAAACAGCAGGCTCAAAAGCAGCTTGAGTCAACTTCTCCAAAACAAAATTAAGATCCCAGGGAAGAGGAACAGACTGGGAGACCTCATATGAAGGACGCCTGTAAGAAACTGTTTAGCCTCAAATCTAGAAGCCAAAGAAGGAAGCAGAGATAGCTGCTAAGTTGGCCTTAATAGAAGAAAAGGCCAAACTGGCACTGAGCAACTCACACAAATGAGAGCAACAGAGGAACATACGCAGTAAGTGGGTCCAGGTTACAAGACAGACACCAAACAGAAAACGTTTTCCATTCGGATAAGTAGGATTTTGTAGTAGTGGGCTTCCTGGCCTCCTGCAGGACCACGGCACATCCTCAGAAAGAAAGTGTCTATGTGGAGTCAAAATCCTATCGCCCACAGAATCAGTTGAAGAGTGGACAGGTGAGGATGGATGAGGGATCCCCTTGCCTTGTGAGAGTTAGTCCACCCTGTGAGGTGACTTGTGATAACTGCCCTTGGCTAAAGTCAGAAGAAGAGGGGAACCAATGTTGTCGCGGCCAAAAGGGAGTCACCAAAAAGATTCTGGGAGCATCCTTTTGAATTTTGAACAGGACTTTGGGAAAGAGAGGAAGGGGAAGGAATGCATAAAGAAACATCCTCTTCCAAGAGAAAAAGAAGGTGCCCACCTTCCATACCACAGGTCATGAGACTCTGGCACAAAATAGAGGAAGTTAGCTGTTCAGACAGGAGGAAAACAGATCTTACTTCAGGAGTACCCCACTGGTGGACAATGCCCAGAAACACATCCTTGTGAAACATACATTTGTGGGATTGAGTTAAAAACCTGCAAAGAATGTCTGCCACAATGTTTTGACCTGAAGGGATGTAAACTGTCTGAAGAGTCACTTCAGACTTGACAGCAAGATCCCATACCAAGAATGCCAACTGGCAAAGAAGATAAGATCATGTTCCCCCCTGTTTGTTTATATACCACATCACTGTGGTATTGTCGGTAAATACCTTGAGAGGCCCGGGAGAGAAAAGAGGATGAAAACCTGAAAAGCCAGCATGAGAGCACTCATCTCTTGGACACTGATGTGCTTCTTGTGCTGAAGAGGCAATCACACCCCATGTACCTTTAGGGGGCCAAATGCTGCTCCCCATCCCACTTCTGAAGCATCTGTGAACAATTCCTGAGAGGGAAAAGGGGGGTGAAAAGGGAGCCCTGGAATCAGAGACAACTGCTGGAACCACCAGTGAAGTCCCTTTTTGAGGCAACAAAGAAGAGGAATTACAAATTCTACTGGATGTGCATGTTGAAGCCAAACTTGACTTCAGGAACCACTGAAACTTTCTCATGTGGAGTTTGGCCACAGGGAGAACAGGAATGGTGGATGCCATGAAACCCAGAGCTCTCAGAAACTCCCTGGTAATGGAGTCCAGAGAAAGAAGAGTTTGAAAGAAGGAAATGAGAGGCAATGCCTTAGGAGGAGGCAGGGATGCTAGCAAATCACAGTCTGAATCTTACAACTCAGAAAGACATGCTCCTGAGGAGGAGTCAGAGAAGACTTCTTGAAATTTATTGTGAACCCAGGATCTGAAGAAGGGAGATGGTAAAATGAAAACTTTGCAAAAGAATCTCTGGAGAGGATACATGAATCAGCAAGTAATCCAAGAAAGGAAATAGTCTGGATCCCATGAAGCCTGCAAAAGGCAATCTCAGGAGCGAGGCATTTGGTGAATACCCTTGGTGCAATAGAAAGGCCCAAGGACAAAGCAGAGAACTGAAAATGTCAGGACGCAACAGAAAAATGCAAAAACTTCCTGAAACAGGGATGGATCAGAATATGGAGATAAGAATCCTTGAGATCCAGAGATACCATATACGCAATAGGTAGCAAAAGAGGAAAACAAGGAAAAAAGAGAGAGAGAGTCTGAAGGGACAACATTCAAAAGGAGGGCACCTTCAGAAAAGTATTTAGATGACAGAGGTCTAGAATTGGTATCCAAGTACCATTTTTCTGGGCTCTAGAAACATTCTGTTGTAAAAACCCCTCCACCTTTGGGATACAGGTACCTCCTGAATAGCACCCAGAGTCAAAAGGTCTCAAAGAACCTCTAGGGGAAAAAAGGGAGTTGCTCCCAAGGAGAGGAAAAAAGGGAGTTGCTCCCAAGGAGACTGAGGAATACCCATAAAAGGGGGATGAGATTTCCACACCATGAAATACCCCTGGCAAATAATGGACAGAACCCCAGAATCTTGAATAATCTGAAGCCAAACAGGAAGAGAATGAGAAAGGTGAAGGGAAAGAGGAATGAGTCTGGGAAGTAACAGATAGTCATACAGCACCTGGTTTATCAGGAATGCAAGACGTCCGAGTCCCTGAAGTCTGAGTAGCTTTAGCAGGAGGATAGTCATACAGCACCTGGTTTATCAGGAATGCAAGATGTCAGAGTCCCTGAAGTCTGAGTAGCTTTAGTAGGAGGAGCTCACTCTTTTTGTCCTTAGTAGGACGGTGAGATTGCCTGCGAACAAAGGCTGGGGCTTATTCGGGTAGTTTCAGGCCTTCTCCTTATCCTGAAGGGAGTTAAACAAACCAGCAGCTGCTTCTCCAAAGAAATATTTATTATCAAGAGGAGCATCCATCAATTTAACTTTGATATCATCATGTAAAGACTGAAGCCTAAGCCAAGAATACCTCCTCATCATTAAACCAAAAGCAGCAGCCCTAGAAAAGGAATCTGCTGCATCATAACTACAACTTAAGAAACTGATAAACCATTTGAGAGGTAGTCCCTGTGGCAATGTGAGGTATTGCCAACTAAGCCAGGAGAAGTAGGGCAGTGGACGTGTAACATATGTGCCAGCATAGCTACCTGGAGTTTTGTAAAGAATTATATGTCATCTGTACATCAAACTGACTTGTACAGGTGCTTCTGCTGAAATGTATTGGTAAAGTTGCTTGTGTTACAAATGTGCCAACAGTGTGTCCTACTGGACAGCAAATAAATATACATGTATGTCAGACTGTACTACTGTAATAGAAGATACTGGAAGAGAAGAATTTAAACTTAGCCCCAGCTAACTTTTAGAAAAACATCCTGAAATTGAATTACTTAATTTATGTCATAAAGATTGTATCTTACAGTTCTGATTGCAGCCACAGACAAAATGTCTGTGAAAATAAGGACTAGGAATCCTGCTATATTGTCCTTAGCAGTGAACCAATTGCTACCCTGGAAGAGTGGAAGTCTTGAAATGGTTTTATGGCTTCCAGATGCTATAACACATCTTAGCAAAGCTTTATCTGTGTGTGTAACATTCTGGTTCAGCTTCTAGTAAAAGGGGTTAGTATGGGGACCATGTCAGATGACCAGATGTATGTGATGCTATTCTGTAATTCAGCACTAAAATGATGTTTTTAATACAAGATGATACAGAAGTCTCACAGCAGTCTATTTTTGAAACCTGACAAAGGAGGATCACTTACCCACATCATCCTGCCTTGCTTTACTAAGTAACTAGGGAATAGTAATTCTTTAGATCAGTCAGGAAAATATAGTGAAATTAGTTAATTACTTTTTTTCTGTATCTGTGTGAATCTATTCGCCTGTGTTATTTTAATATTTCCTGTGACTAAAACTCTTGTAAAACTCCACTGCCAATCATGAGCGGACAGGTGATCCGCTGTGGTGACCCCTATCCGGGAAAAGCCGAAAGAAGAAGATTAGTAAATATACTTAAACTTTTCATTGTGGCTGGTCTTTTAGAGAATATTTTAATCTTTGAGAGTACTTATATTTACTTGGTGACACTGTGGCCACTCCTCAAAGCCTTGCTGTTTGGTTAACAGTACCACTTGTATCAGAATTAATTTAATTAAGTATAATTGGGTACCCTTGTAACAGCCTTACAGTAGCTGGCTTTGGAGTGTCCTGGTGGCAGCAACTACAGCAACTTCTTTATTGTCTAGGCAGAAGGGCATAGCTAGTAAATCTGTACCAGCCTTTCCCAGGTGTGTGTGGTGTGGTGTGGTGTGGTGTGGTGTGGTGTGGTGTGGTGTGTGTGTGTGTGTGTGTGTGTGTGTGTGTGTGTGTGTGTGTGTGTGTGTGTGTGTGTGTGTGTGTCTGCTCGCGCCCCAGACCAAGTGTGTTCCCTGTGTGCTTTTAATGAAAATTGGGCTTGGTGCAGCCAGCTGCACCAGGAAATACTGTGTGTATCTATTTTTGTGACAAGTGAATGTCCCTTACCAGTGTCAGTGGTGAGGATTTAGGCTCCTTAATTACTGACCCAGAGGAGGAAATGTACTCTGGGGGTGGTCTTTAGGTGCTTCACCCCATAGCACTTCCACAGACAAGCCAGCAGGTCTGACAAGAAATTGGCACCTCTCAATCAGTCAGTATTTCTCTCAGGAAACCTACCCTGCTAAAAATCTCTAACAAAGCATTTGCCACCTTTTCTGCCTCGATGGAGGACACAGCCACTGTCTCAGGGTATCTAGTAGCATAATCTACTACCACCAGGATATACTTCTTTCCTGTGGAACATGGGTTACACAGAGCTCCCTCTGGGTTCTCACTGACCTTGGGAGAAACATCTGGCAGAGGACACATAGTGGAAGATTCCAGTCAATTTTATAACCTTCCTCTTCCTTAACGGATGACCCTGGGGGGGATTCTTTCCGTTGTATCTTTAGTGAGAAACTTAAGGTGCTGATTCTCAATATACAAGGCAAGGGAAGAAAGCCTACTACATAAGGTCTTCGGTATGAAAGCCAGACACACAGAACAGGTCGTATGGTCATGAGAAGCTCCTAAGCAAAAAAGATACTTATCATGGTGGTCTTTATGGGACATTTATTTGATTTCATTAAACAAAGTGTGAATATACATGGTGCAAAACTGAAGCGTTTCAAGAATAAACAAGTATTTTATTTGTATAACAGCAAAAATTCTAGCATTATAAGTATTACTTACCCTACTAGGCCAATATCTGCTACAAGCTTAAAGTCAAGCCGTATCATTTGTACTTGACCCTTGGATGGCAGAAAGTCGGTTACAAAGGAACCACCACGTCCACCACGAGCTACCATTAGGCAATCTCCTATTTTGTTTAATTCTCCTAAAGAGTGAAAAACACCATTAATCTTAATTTACACTGCACTGCGACTAAATACACAGAGCTTTCACTCAAGTCTACAAACAGTACTGATGATATTATATACAACTGCAAAATAAAACAACAAATAAAGTTCAGTTTAAACCACATAAAGCACCACACAAGTGAGAATAAAAATATGATGGGATGGTATTGGTTCACAAATTTTGTAGAACTATTGAAATTAGAATATGAGAATAAATAGACTAGATCCACTGGGTGGGAGAGAAAGTCAGAAGAAAAGGTATACAGTTTGGCTAAAGCATGTACAGGGTATAAAAGAGAACTGTAGATAACACAAATGAAAGGTGCAGAAGTACAGGAGTCATTTACCTAAGAAAACGCTAGAGACATGCCTGTTAGTGGAAAACAAAAGGCCAAACCTGTCTAAAAAAACAGCTGGGGCTAGGGCTTGGTGAGCCTAAAAACTTGTGTGTGTGTGTGTGTGTGTGTGTGTGTGTGTGTGTGTGTGTGTGTGTGTGTGTGTGTGTGTGTGTTTCAGAAAGGCCTTTCCTAAAGATTAGAGGGTATCTGGAAATTAGGGGAAAAAACACAAAAGAATCCACAGTGCATACTAAGGCTCTAATGTACTTCTCGCTCTTTTTTTGTTTTTACTGAAAAAAAAATTAAAGGTAATACATCTGTATGGAAAAGTAGAACGTACATATCTGCCGAACCAGACAGATTGAAAAGTAACAGTTGACACCTGCTGTACTTAATGTTTAAAGGAGTTTTAGCACAAATATAGGCCTCTTTGGACTCCAGAGCTGTTTTAAAAGATCAGAGAAAGCTTTAAGATGTATCACAATACAGGGAAGGGAAAAGTGTAGAAAGAGGTTGACCGTATAGTACGGTTAGTGCTATTTCCTTCACATATGTCCTTGAAAATGTTATGGAACAGATTCTGCTGTGTAAGGCACTAGAACTCTCTGAACACCGACTTGCCCAGACATCATCACTGCACCACAAGGTGAAATACAATTCCACTTCTTATCATAACTGAGCTAGACAAAGGGAACCCAGTGAGTGTGACATACCTAGATTCAAGCAAGGCCTCTGGAGGATGAGAGGTTAATTAAAGGACATGAGGTAGGACCCAAATTAGTAAAGTTTACAGACAGGAACCAGGGAGCAGTGGTTAGGAGAGGTTATTCCGCAACAAACCAGTTTCTCAATGTGAGTTTCACAGCTCACAGAGACGGCTGATCCTATTTAGCATATCTCTGTTTGCCATGACAAGATTTTTAAAACCATTTACAATCTGTAACATTCTTCTCGGTAAACCCCTGAGACAATAAATGCAGTATCATGTTTTTAGAATCACAACATATGCATTAAGTCATTTTATCTGCCGTAAATCAAAATATACATAACTATAAAATAGGACTAAAATAATACTAGCAACAACTGTTTAAATTCTAGGCAGACATTTACAGTAAGTATGCCTATACAGGGCTTTCCCTACTTCCTAAACAGATGCTTCAGGAAACTCAATCTTCTTACACCTGTCTCTACCTCCCACCCTTCTAAAGGCTTTTGCAGCGACTAATTTAATTCAGTACAATGCTCATGTAATCATGTACCAAGTCTGTTGGTTTGAATTATTTTCACCATGATCTGTCAGCCATTATCTTAACAACAGCAACATATACTTCAATAATATGTAACCCCTGCTTTCTCAGGTACTCCTGAAATAGCAATATGATACTCAAAGTGATTGCTGAAAAAGTGGTTAATTCCCAAAATGACTGCCTGCAAGGGAAACCTCGGATGGCAAAGTAAACTTTTGAAGCCATTCTCAAACATTCCACCTGGCAGCTATTTAAGTCTGTCCCCTTCCACAAGGTAATTTATCTGCAGTCTTAAAATGACAGGTTCTAATTCTCCAATAAAAGTCCTTTTACCACAGGGAGTCAGAAGTTAAGACTGTGTTCTAAGTTAAGACTGTGTTCTAGTCATTTTTCATACTTCCTTCGTCCAAAGACCTAGTGGTCAACACCTGACTTTCTCCAGTAATCTAATCCTCTGACATAAATGCAAACTTTCACTGTGCTCAGTAAAAATTATAAGTCAATCTATTACAAAGTGATCATACACGCCTGCATACAGCTTTCCTTACCTTGGATCGACTGCAGCACCTATTCTACAGGAGCTGACCTAGAAAAGATTCTGAAGAATGACCACTTAAATGGCTAGGTTCAAGTCAAAAGTGGGAACAACTGGGACATAATAATGTATGCCCATAGCTACTCTGGATTCTTTTATTTTATCTGTATGTTTGGTTGGTTAGTTGTTAATTATGCAAACCAATCAAGCGCATCCTCTGCAGTACAAATCGGGGCTCTGTTTTGTTAAATTATTTGCTCAAAGTCACACAGCAGGGAA
Source organism: Protopterus annectens (assembly GCF_019279795.1). NCBI lineage: Eukaryota > Metazoa > Chordata > Ceratodontiformes > Protopteridae > Protopterus > Protopterus annectens. Next base: position 1,455,839,015 of record NC_056732.1, read on the forward strand.
ATGTGCACCAAAGAATTTGGACCAAGGATTGTAGGATAAGCATAGCTCACAACTCATCACCAAAAATCTCTGCACTAAACTGCCAGGCAATCCAGCATGACAAACTTCCTTCTGAAACTTCCTTAAGGTAAACACTCATTTATTACCTTGAGTATGCATTCTGTTATTTTCAGAGCTCTTTTTTAGATGTGTCTTTGCCATAACCTTAAGGCCACAATGCCACCATCAATCTCATTATGGGATAAAAAGAGCCACCTAAAGTCTTTTTCGAAACAGGAAACGGTAAATGTGCATGACCTGTCTTCTTTCTTCCTACATTTTAGATCCTGGTCAACCTGAAACACTACTTTAACTTGCCCTGTAATGGCCCTCCATTCAAAATTTGGCATATTAAAAAATAAAATGGCATATTAATTCCCTTCCCAGTTCTGGTGCCATAGCGTATCCCTGCTTACAAGTGTGGCTATTCTCACCCAGATAAAGCTACAAACGGAATTAGTCAAACTGTTCAAACAGAAATCAGGGGCATTAAAGGGTAAGCAAACCATACATGATTTTCTGGACTATTTGTTATTTCATAAAAATGTACCTATCTCATAAGTTTAAACTGTAAGCTTTACCTCTATTTATCACATTCTTATTTTCTATTTTCATCCCCAAATTATTAATGCCACTAAAAGCAAATGTTTTAAGTAATACACCTAAACACCTACTTCAAAAGCAGGAAGCACCAAACTGAATAACATAATTTACATTGCGTACAGATATAACCCAATGTACAGCAGGCCTTTCACTCATTTAGCGTGCTACTCAAAATATGCCCCAAATATTTAGCAACAACATATAAAACTGATAGTCAGCAAGACATATAAGTCAACACGACAAACATTAAATACACATACAGGTTGCAGGCAATTCATTGAAAGGCCAATTGTGTGATTCAGTCAGTCAAAATGGCTGAAAGTCAATTTCAATGACCATATAAAATGGATTCAAAATAACTGAAATAAGATACAGTAAAAATACACATGTCAAACATATTCAAAAACACTTTTCTGCAAAGGGGTAAGCCCCCATGCACCCCCATCCCCTTACTTAAATATACTGACTTCACAGTTGCACAACTATTTAGAAAAATGAAAATACCACTTACAGGGAATCATGGTCGATGCACATATATAAAACAGAGAGGCAGTGAGTATGTGTAGATCGGGTGCTGATTTGTCTAAACAATGGGCTAAACTGTTGGCTAGAATTATAAGGGCCGTAGGGCCAATAGCCTAGTAACTTCCTATCATCCTGTGATCATCTCAAGCATCAACTAAAATTTCTTCATTCAGATCTAAATATTTCTGCTTCATTAGTACAGAGCTATATCTACCTATACTATATTCAATAAAATGGCATTTCAGTCAAATTGTCATTCAGTGAAATGGGCTTGCCACCACTTGGATTCAGTGATTTTGCATTTCATTTGATCAATCTATCGAATGGCAGGTAACCATACTGTTTTTGTGTGTTTGTGTGTGTGTTACCCATCTACACAATAGGCTTCCCTAATACAATATGCAGATGACTCCACATTCAAATACACATCTGACTACCTGCCACATCTCCAAAAAAATTACTCAGGAAGCTTCAAGAACCACTGAAATGTGGCTTTGTAACTTATAAGTCATGCTGTCTATACCAAGGGTTCATGACACATAGCAAGTAAATAAAGTACAAGTACCTCTGTCTGGTTCCTTACAACATTTCAGATCTTTCCAAGAAGGAATTTGCAGTACAACAACTGTGCAATACCACTCTATGTCACCTGTTGAAACTGCACAATATACTATGAAACAATTCTAATTGTCCTAGGCCATGTCAGAGATAAAGTTATTCAAAAATATTGTCAGGCATCTAAATGGTTAAATAATAAATGCTCAGAAAGCATCTATTTTACGGCAAACTTCTGGAAACCAGAATCAGCTTAAGCAGTGATAAAAATTGGAGAGAGGGGAGCCATACAAAGGAACAATGTCAGATAAGATAATATTAGCAAGGAAAGGGAGAGCAAAAGGACCTTGTGACAACATACATATGACTGCAGAGATATAGAAGTTGTTAGGGTGGGGTAAATTAAAGCTGGACAGTAACCCAATACATAAGATGTGGTGCAATAACCTAATAGAAGAGTGGGCTGGAACACAAGAAAGGAAGTCATTAGAGATCCACAATGGTAATTTTTATAGGAAGGAGTTGGCATTCACAATATTTCTGGCACAGCAGTTTCTGCTTAGTACACTGACTCATGAGATATGCTTGGTCAAGTGACAGGCCAATACACAATGCATCTCATGCATTTGCCTTATTTTTTGTATTAACATTTTATCTAGATATGCAGTTCTTCTTGCGGTATGAATGATGTCATATTAACTATGTCTAGATATATTTTACAGAAATGTTCCTATTTGGACATATATATGTGCATGATTTTCTATTTTCACTGATACTACTACTTAGGAAAAAAGATTCTCTACAATCCTATTGCGCAATCATTTGTATTTGTATGCCCTCATCACAAGCCAAGCACATTTTGACAAATCTCATTTGGTAAGGCTCCCTTCTACAAAACCTACTTGGTTAAGACACAAAAACAACCTCTGAAGCTTAGCAGCCAAAACAGATATGTTTATCTTATCTACTGAAATTAGTGCTACTGGGCAAAAAAAAAAAAGGGGGGACATGACAAGCAACATAACTCTTCTAAACAATGTGCCACTCAACCAAAGCCCCCTAAAGCAAAACAGCATGCTCAACACACTAGTCATAGGTGACTCGATAGTGAGGCATACTGATGTCCCACTCACTAGGTTGAATAAGGAGAAAGTAACAGTCAGCTGCCTGTTAGGTGCCAGGATCCGTCACATAAAGCACACACTCAGGTCCCTCAACAATAGGTACAAATATGACTCTGTCATTGTACATGTGGATGTGAATGACCTGAGACGTACCTCCCTGGACTACATGAAAAGAGACATGGAGGAGCTCTCGGATTATGTAGCCTAGGCGGGTATGACCCTAGCCCTGAGCAACATCCTACCATCACCCAGAATTATACCACAGTTCAAGCAGAAAATTATTGATTTTCAACAATTGGCTACGTTTCTGGTGTCATTCTAAGAGGTTCCAGTATCCGTCTGCCTGGGAAGACATGACTGACAGACCTCGATGCTTTGCCAGAGATGGCCTGCATCTGTCACACCTGGGCTTCCGGATACTGGCCAAGGCTCTTGCCACCCCTATAATGCCTTTTTTTAGGCGGTGTTCCAAAGACCAAATTACCACCGTAACAGCTACAAACAAATGCAATCTGAGGGTCATGCTGCTCAACGTTGGAGGTCTAAATCTCAAAATGCACTCATTCGAAGCACCCCTTAAAATAGAGAACATCGACATTTGTGCTGTAACAGAGATCTGGTTCAAGGCAGCAGAAAGCACCTCTCCACTACCAGGCTATAATTCTTTCCACACCTTTCAGCTCCAGAACTTGGACCGAAGCTCCAAAGGTGGTGGTGTTGCCATATTCATAAAGGATGCACACACCACCAGATTGGTAGCCCAACATAACACATCAGAGATACTTCAGGTGCAGCTAACATTGGCTAAGACAGCGATTCAGGTCGTAGCCTGCTATAGGTACCCAACAATGTCCCAAGACTCACCCTCCACATGCCTAAGCACCCTGCAGAATATTAGGGCCCAACCTTCATACTGGGCGAATTCAACTACCCCTCCATTAGCTGGGAAAACTACTCAAGTACCAATACACTTGACCAACGTTTCTTGGAATTCATTAATTCCAATGCCCTGGACCAGCTCGTTCTTACCTGCACTAGAGGTAGCAACATTCTTGAGCTGGTCATTACTAACATGGGCGACGACCATTGCTCTACATGAACAGTCAACTCCTCCCTGATTAGATCCAACACAAACTAATCATCTTTGAAATCCACATCTCTTTCACCTGCGCCCCCCCCCCCCCCCCCAAAGGTTCCCACCATGAAAAACTTCTCCAAAGCTAATTTTGGGCTCCTAAAAACAGAGGTAGCTAACTTCACGGCACCCATGCAAATGAAGAATAGTTACATGACCATCAAATCATACACCAATGCACTGTACAAACATGTATGTACACAAATGCATGGCTCTTGCCATACCCAATAGAACCAAGATGCTCTCCTCCAAAAAAAGAAGCCAATCTGGTGGCCCCCTGCCATAAACAACCTCTACAACAGAAGGAGGAAACTGTTGTGGAATAAGATGAAGTCCCAACACTGGAAAAAAATTAACAGCCTCGAAAAAAAGGTGAGATCCCTCATTAAATCCTCTAAAGCTAGCTATGAAAACAGAATTGCAGCAGACAGTAAAGACAACCAAAAGGCCTCTAAAGTTATGTAAAGAATATCCATGGCAATACCAGAGTCGCTCTGAACTACTGCACAATGGTACCTCCTATACAGAGCCAACAGATATTGCCAATATACTAGCTGACAGATTCAGTGCCAACTTCACCCCACCCCTCAAAAGACCAATCACAATACCAGTAGACTGCCAGGCACCCAAGTATTACTGCTGAACAGGTTAAAACAGCACTGTCTAAAGCCAAGAATACAGCTTCTGTGGGACCTGACAATATCCCTGGCTGTGTTCTATATGAACTACAGAGTGAACTGGCACCTCACCTGTGTGCCCTGTTCAATCACAGCCTCACCTCAGGCTTTGTCCCTATCGAATGGCGCAATGCTATAGTCATCCCTCTCCACAAAAGAGGAGCGACTACAGACCCTGGGAACTATCACCCCATTAGCCTGACGAGTCTGATATGCAAAGCTATTTAAAGCAACATCATGGACCTAATAAATAAGGATATAGGGACTCTCCAAATTCTGGATCCCTCACAGTTTGGTTTTGTGAAGGGTAGATCATGCCTGCTCAACTTGGCCAACTTCTTTGAGTCAGTCACCAGAGCTGTGGATGAAGGCAAGGTGGTTCATACAGCATACCTTGATCTGGCAAGGCCTCTGATACCATTCCCCACTCAGGAATCATAGAAAAACTCACTAAGCTAGGCATCAATCTCTGTATCACTAGGTGGGTTGCAAACTGGCTCACAGATAGAACCCACAGTGTGAAAGTTGCTGTCTCCAAGTCAGACTGCTGACCAGTCACGAGTGGAGACTCACAGGGTTCGGTCCTGGGTCCTCTCCCGTTTGGCATCTACTTCTCTGAAGTCCAGGCCAACACGAATGGACTCTGGCTGACAAAGTTCGCAGAGGATTGCAAGTTGGGAGCTATTATTAACTCCTCAAGTGATGTTGACATCCTATGGAAAGGCCTCACTGAGACCGACGACTGGTGTCAGAACCATGGCCTTAAGCTCAATACCAAAAAAAATGTGTCGTCATCCCCTTTGGGAAAAACTTGGTTCCCATGAATTATCACATCAATAGTAGTCCACTGAACACAGAAGGCGAACACTGGTTGACAGCAACCTCTCTTTTGACCACCACATTGCCACTGTGTTCAGAAAGTCCTTTTATGTGGCACATTTCATTACTAAGGGTTTTGCATCCAGGAAGAACTTAGAACCATAAGTACCATTTGCCTACAGGGGAATTATATTTGTATTAACCATCTGGCCATGTTTATTCATAACAACCTGGCTAATCTGTTTGCAGGTACCAGACTTTCTTTGTGGACACAACAATGACAACTGGTAACTAGAGTATGTATTTCATCTTTACAACCTTGAATCTAATGCTGCAAGTAAAAGTTTAACTGCATACATACATACATTCCTGAAAGTGTAGGAAGAGGAGACTGTAGCAATGTCTCTGGAATATTTGGGTAGAATCAATGTCTATCTGACTTCTTCTGTGTTCCTATCTAAATTAACAAACTTAATGAGCATCTTAGCAGTGACAAAGCCAACTATTCTCCCAAGTATGGCTGTCCCTCTGAAAATGAATGACATCTTTCCTTAATTCCCACTATGTTACAGAAGTGTAGTACTTAAATCTTCAGGGTGACATCTAATCTTAAGGCCCCATTCACAAACTCAGCATAACTGTCATTTAATCAGAGTGTAGAGTAGGAAACACAAACATAGTGGATACCATTCAGCTAAGCCGTACAAATGTATACACATAAATGCTAAGATATGCCCAGCATGCCAAGTCCTTGTAATTTGTGCTGAAGGATCAGTAACTATCTTGGAGTTCAGTAAGCCCAAAAAACACTTCCCTTAATTGAGGATATCTGCACATCATGATCTGTTCTGAGCCTTTTTTGGATACAAAAGCATTCTGATGCCTCCAGCTGGAATTTATACTACTTGCCATGCATCTGATATACAACTTACACCATGACTGTGTCCCACTACATTTATCATCAGAAGCAGAAATGGGGGCAAAACTCCACAGCACTTCACTTTGAGATGTCCATTATATGGCAAATTAGTTTATTTTTAGCAAATAAATGCTATCGTCATGAGCCCTAATTGCAAACCACTAACATTCCATGTGAACATCACCTTCTCTACTTTACAGCTACCTATATTCATAAAATAACTGTAATTAAATAACAGAGGAAGTCTCCATTATTGCCACAGTGTCAAAAACACTAACTTTTAAACACTTGCACAGCAGCAGTTCTCTTATGGCAACATAAAACTACCCACACCACTCCCCTCCCTGTAAAGTTCACTGCAAGCCAGTGAAAACCAAGGTTAATTAGCTCACACTTACCATTGCATAATACATCTATGCTCCTGGCTAAGTACAATGTACATATGCATGCAAGCCTGACTATGATCCAAACAGCCTAACTTTGTATGGTAGTTTGCAGATGGGAGAAGATGTAAAATGAATGGCATACAGCTTGCTCATCCTGATGAGAGGGATTAGTTGCTCCCACACTGCTAATGGTTTTGGTATGAACCTTAACTGTCGCCAGGCCAAACTACTACTGAGGGCTGCCTTCTCTTAGCCACAAGGCTGCTACTAGGTGCTGCCTCCAATCAGCAGCCAGGCTACTTAGGGCTGCTAAGAGGAGGCAGCACCTAGTAGCAGCTTTGTGGATAACCCCAGTCTGGAAGGGGATGAAGCCAGGCCCTCAGGATGCAGAGATGAAGGCAGTGCCACCTGGAAAAAGATGGATACCCGTATAAAGACAGTGGCACAAGCATCTCCATGACTTGACTGAATGACAGCCCCTCCTACTGGCCCTTGTTCAGTATGGGTTGGGGACCCACCACATCAAGAATGAATGGGATCATGATACACTGGAGGTGGGCTTCTGGACTGCCAAAAGACAGAGGAGAAAAAGTAAATATAATTATAGTTCAGACACACAGTCATGGGAATCGGCATTACCATGAAATAAAGATTTTCAATCTGGAGACATCTGCCTTCACTCAATCTTTTAATGCAGGAATTTCCCAGAAATCAAAGTAATAATTTAAACAATAAAGACTACAACTTCATGAAGAGACTTTTCTAAAATATTGATCCTCAGTTTTTATGTAACTATTCTGACTGATATGCACGAGGAATCCAAAACCAAGCAGGTGAACTTCTCCTGCATCCACATCTCTTGACTATGGGATCAAGACTGAAAAGGGAGCAACAACTGTCTGGCAGTGTTCTGAATACTCTGTGTCCATAAGTCTGAACGTTTACAGAACTAAGAATTTAAAATATTTAAGCATTTTAAACATACTTATTAGTTTCACTTCTAAATGTATTAGTATTCTGTTTTCAACTTGCAGTGTTTTGTCTGTTGACCCACCCTCACACATCCTAGAGCTATCGATTTGCTCTATGAGACCACTTAAAGGCTTAATGTTTTACCTGGAGCCACATAACCTAGAACCACATCTTATTAACAGCAGGTCTACATCTCCACCTGTGGTTCAGCCTACAGTCACTGTTATGGTCCTATATTTGATTAAATTAAATTCTGGCAGCTTACCAGATACTTCTTACTTTTGCAGCTCTCCCCCACCAGAGTTCTTGATTCCTAACTACTGACAGTTTTATCAACTTGGGATAAACATGCTTGGCTTGTAAGGGCTCCTATGAACGTGTGTGTGTGTGTGTGTGTGTGTGTGTGTGTGTGTGTGTGTGTGTGTGTGTATGTGTGTGTGTGTGTGTGTGTATATATATATAATATATAGACACATACAAACACATTTACATATATATATATATATATATATATATATATATATATATATATATATATATATAACAGCTACAACACCAACAACAAACTGATGAAAATGACAAAGACTGTAAACCGGACTGTCAGCAGTTAAATAATTCATACAGATCAATGCATCAAGCTGTAAAATAACCTCATTCGAGCCAAAAATGGTTAGCGCTTTCATTTAATCCAATATTAAACTTCTTCAGACAACACATATAGTTCGTCACTTCCTTTAAATAAGACCTAAAACATTTAATTAGCTAAGACAATTATTTAAAGCGGTTAAGACAATTACTTAAAGTGATACTTCCTTAAAAACATATTTATTGGAAAATTTGTCACTATTCCAAGAACATGTGGAATCAGTGGCGTAACTACGTTTGAAGTTGAAGTGAGGCAAACTTTTTCCTAGGCCCCCCCCCCACCGGGAACGAACAAGCCATCGAGATGACCGAAGCCAAATGAATGGAACAAAAACAATTTTCAACAGAGGCTACCACTGCACCATCAAATATGTAAGGACTTAAACATTCAGAATCCTGAAGTCTGAAAATTCAAATGCCTGTCAATTTTATTTAACATTTGTTAATCAGGACAGTCTGACTTGGAACAAAAAATTTTCAGCAGGGGCCCAGGAAGAAATAATGCAGACATGTCTTAGTAACATGGGAGGACAGTAAGTAATTGAATTAAACTGAAAACATCCATACGTATCCTTTACTTTAAGCCATTTTTAAAAATTATACATGATTGTTTCTTTAGCTTGTGCTCACTGCATTTTGCTTCCCAGTTACATGGAACTGGATGAAACAAAAGTATAACTCTATAAATTAATGTGTGAGTAAGTGGAAAATATATTTCTGCTGAGTGCCATTAAGCTGCAGATTAATATATTTTTGACCAGTGGTAGTGATATTTATAGGAACAGCATGGTAAAGGACATTTTGCTTCTTTTCATCTTTCAAGCAGAATCATAAAATGCCAAAATAGATACATTTTCAGCTCTGCAGGTAAACTCTAAAAGAAGCTAAAGTAAAAAAACATACACACACAATCCAGCACAGTCAAATCCAGAGCCAACAAATGTGTGTTTTTTTATTTATAAAGTATAACAGGTAGAAAAACAGCAACAGGAAACTAATATCAATATATAGAACTAGCTGCAGCAGCAAAGGGTTAACCTTTGGAATAGTTGAAATGACCTTGTTGCTAGCAGGTCCTGGTTACATCCCCCTTGGAATGCTATACCTGAATGAGGAAATCATGTGTCTCATCTGACATTTTCTGTTGTGTAGAGACCGTGATAGTGCACTGTAGAAGAGAAGCTGGATGATGCAAGATAGATATATACTATGTCACCTCACCTCTGCTCTTTTGTAAATAAAATAATGCAAGGATAATGCAGTTGATGCTATCAGATGCACAAATATCATAAGAAGACTGACCCACATTCAAAGAAAATACATTTTGCCAGTGGCAGATAAATATTAACTCTGGGCTGTCTTCAAAATCATAGGCCCCTTGAACATGAAACATACACATGCTCTTTGATACACCTTCCTGACTGTATTACATTATATTCCTTGTACAATATAATACAGTTGTTAGAGGGCATTTTAAGTGTATTGTTTTGAACATTTCAGTAAACAATGAAACAAAATGCATACACCATGCTTTGAACATGCATGCATGCATATAAACAGTATGCTTTGGCTATAAGTAGCAGCTCACCTTCTACTGTGATTATTAAACATTTAACTTAAAAGAGAGCTGTACCACCCGTGTTATCTGCAAATAGGTATTCCCTAGACTAGAAGGCAATGACAATGACCCCAGGGAGATACCCAAATACCCCACAAACCAGCTAAAATGGAAATCAGATGAGCAAAATCATAGAAAAAATATATATATTGGAACCACTAAACTGTTGATGCCTACATCTATTACAGCCACCAACATCTTATTGTTAGTTCAAATACAGAAACACACATGCTGAGTCTTGCAGCTACTGCCCCAAAATGCAGTCTATTTTTTTTTTCTTGATTTTAACTACTACCTCCATCAGTTTAGTTTAGCAAAAGTCTGCAAATGTCCAGTGTGCAGAGGAACCAAAACAGATTTCCTGGGAGCCTAGACTCCAGCTACTCAACATCACCAAAATTAATCATATTCTCAATGACCTGCTCTACTGCTTCAAGTGTTTGCATTGTGAGAGAATATATAACATAAAGCGAGAAGAACCAAATGCTTGAGAAACTCAGGAGTAAAACAGTATTTTGTTTACATAATGTAAAAGCAACCCAAAAAAGCCAGCGTGAATATACCCACACAATTAAGAAACTATAATAAAACTACTATAGACCAGCTAAGAAATAATTGCTTTTAAACCAGCAAAATTTTATTACACAACATGTGCAGGGTGCTGCAAACATGGCATTCTTCAAATGTATCATCTGAACCAGTACCGTAGTTATTCATTGCACGTTACATCAAAAACATTTAGTCACTCTCACAGACAAATCTGGGAGAAACAGGGATATGACATCCATCTATACCTCCAGACTTGTCCCATCTGCAGCAAGTGGATGACAGACTGCCAGATCCATACAGACAACCTGCACAAGTTCTAAACCCCAGCAAAACTTGAAATGTGCTGCACACTGTGCATGATGATGTCAGCGCCCGCTGACTACACTTCTTCTATTTTTTTAAAATTAAATTAAATTACCTAGTCAGCGGATTTCCCTGCCCAAAGTGTGCCTGCCACTTCCCTCTGGAGTGCCTCCTCACCTCCTCCTCGAAGTTACGCCACTGTGTGGAATGTTTAAATGCTGTGCATGTACATGGTGTAACAAAATAAGAGAAACAGATAATTTCACTATAAGAAATTATAAGTATGAGTTAAAATGAAAGTACAATTGTAACTCTAAAGCAGTGGTCTACCTGGCACACTGCAGTTCATGCACCGCATTTTATATAGGAAAAACAGAGAGAAAGATTAGCCAAAGAATTTATGAGCATGAACATGCCATAAGAAAATTCAACACAAATAATGCTTTATCTAAATATATTATGGAATTTCCAAGCCATAAGTTCAACTTTATTATCATTGACCATGTACTTATAAATGACATACAACCATGGGGACTACAACTAGAATTAAAGGAATAAAAATGGCAGCTTCAGCTGCAAGCAGACTCATGGCCAGGTATAAATGAACGTACCTCAATTTCTGCAGTGTTAAAATTAAAGGATTTAGAAAGAAAGAAATTATAAAGATCGAATGGCAAGGTTTTTTAGTATAACTATATGAATAAATATTTACTAGATTTTAAACTACAATGAATTTTAAAAAAATATGTACTTATGTGCTGTATGTGTATTTATAATTTAACTTTATGATGGTAGAGATGGTGTCTTATATTCTTATAAATAGTGAGAAAGTCTCCATTGAAAATATTTTTAAATATGTATCACTTTAAGTAATTGTCTTAACCACTTTAAATAACTGTCAGTCAATGAGATGTTTTTAGGTCTTACTTAAAGGTTTTTAGGTCTTACTTAAAGGAAGTGAGGATCTGTATATGTTGTCTGAAGAAGTTTAATATTGGATTAAATGAAAGCGTTAACTATTTTTGGCGCATATGAGTTTTTTACAGCTTGGTGCATTGGTTTGTATGTATTTATTTAACTGCTGACAGTCCAGTCTACAGTCTTTGTCATTTTCATAATATATATATATATATATATATATATATATATATATATATATATATACACACACACACACACACACACACACACACACACACACACACACACATACATACATACATATCTATCTATATATATATATATATATATATATATATACACACACACACACACACACACACATATACACACATACATACACATATATATATATATACACACATATGTAAACACACACACACACACACACACATATATATATATATATATATATATATATACACACACACACACACACACACACACATATGTACATATATATTATACATATATAGATAGATAGATACAGTGGACAATCTCGAAGTACTGAAATGTCGAAATTCAGTACGTCCAGACCGAATAGTGGAAAGTGCTTTTAACCGAATTTACACTATGCCAAATCCGCAAATGTTGAATCCGTCACTATCGTGGTGTCGCGTTTGTGACGTGTAGTGCAGTTCATAGGTAGGTACTAGGCTATCGGCCCTGGAGCCCATACAAGCATAGCCAAAAAATGTACCCTGCCTTTCGCCACCCAAGAAAATTATTTTCCTGTGCCCCTGTCGAGCAGAGCCACAGAAGTGATCCCCGGGGTGAATTTCCCATTTCCCATCCAATCATCAAGATTTTTCTTGAAGAGTGCTAATGAGGAGCTCTGTTTGACATAGATAGGTAGTCTGTTCCAGAGTATGGGAAGTCTCTGGGACAGGAATCTATCCCTCCAGCATGTTATGTTTATTGTGGTGACAAGGTTAACGTCCCTAGAGCATGTAGCTTGGAGGGATTGGGATTTCTTTAAGTGGAGCATGTCCAACAGCTCTGGGTTTGACATAGCTTTGTATGTTAGGCAGAGATCGCCCCTGAGTAGGCGATATGCGATAGAGTAGAGCTGTAGTTTTTTGAGACGGTCTGCATAGGGCATCTGTTTGAGGCCAGTAATCCTCTTTGTAAGGTATTTCTGTGCTCTTTCCAGTTGTTGTAGATGTCTTGTGAGGTACATACCAAAAGGGGCATTGTACTCTATAATGGGTCTAATGAGTGATGAGTAGAGGGGAACAATGACCTCTTTTTTTCTGGATGAGAATCCTTTTGTGATGAGATAAGCCATGTAGAAGGATTTCCTGACCACTGTGGCTATGTGATAATCAAAGGAGAGACTACTGTCCACCTCTGTCCCAAGGTCTCTTATCACATTTTTGGCATTAAGCAGACTACCAGCTATGTGGTAGTTCATGGGTACAGAGTTTTTACCAAAGGGGATGACAATACACTTTTTGGCATTGAGCTTCAGGCCATGGCTTTGACACCAGGTATCTGTCTCAGTGAGGCCCTTTTATAGTTTGTCCACATCATTAGGAGTTTCGATTATGGCTCCTAGTTTGCAGTCATCTGCAAACTTTGTTAATAAAGACCTTCTGTGTTGGCCTGCACTTCAGAGAAGTAGATACCAAACAGGAGAGGACCCAGGACTGAACCCTGTGGTACTCCAATTATCACTGGTCTGATGTCGGATTTGGAATCCGCTACTTTCACAGTGTGGGTTCTGTCCGTGAGCCAGTTGGCAACCCATCTTGTGACATAGGGATTTATACCTAGTTTAGTGAGCTTATTTATAATTCCAGAGTGGGGGATGGTGTTGAAAGCCTTGGCGAGATCTAGATAAGCTGTGTGAACCATTTTATCCTCATCTATGGCTTTGGTGACTGCTTCAAAGAAGTCAATCAGGCTTAGGAGACATGATCTGCCTTTTACAAATCCAAACTGAGTAGGGTCCAGAGTTTGGAGATTACCAGTGTCTTTGTTTATGAGTTCCACGATGATACATTCCATGGCCTTGCAGACCAGGCTCGTCAGACTAATGGGGCAATAGTTCCCGGGGTCCGTCGTGGCTCCCCCTTTGTGGAGTGGGATAACTGTCACGGTGCGCCATTCAGTGGGTACAAAGCTTGAGGTGAGGCTATGATTGAACATGGTACTTAGGTAGGGTGCCAGTTCATTCTGTAGTTCGTGTAGAACGCAGCCTGGGATATTGTCAGGTCCCATGGATGCTATGTTCTTGGCTTTGGAGAGTGTGTTTTTACCTGTGCAGCTGTGATTATAGAAACTTTGCATTCCTCCGGTATAGAGATGGGCCCTCTAGGGGGTGAGAGGGGGGTAAAGTTAGCACTGAACCTATCTGCTAGGATGTTTACAATATCAGTTGGTTCTGCATATTGAGTGCCATTATGCTGCAACTCAGAGCAGATCTGAGTGTTCCCATTTAGATTCTTGACATAAATATAGAGTGCTTTGTGGTTGTCTTTAGAGTCAGTGGCAATTTCGTTTTCGTAACTAGCTTTGGAGGATTTTATGAGGGATCTCAGCTTCTTACTGAGGTTGACCAGGGAGTTCCTCCAGTCATGCGATTTTACTCTTTTTTGCAACAGTTTCTTTCTTCTGTTGTAGAGTTTGTTTATGGCAGAGGACCACCAGATTGGCTTCCTTTTTTTGGAGGATAACATCTTGGTTCTATTAGGGATAGCATGATCCATGCACTCGTGTAAGTGCTTATAAAGTGCATTTGTGTAGGATTCGGCAGTCACACCTCTACTGTCCGTCCGCATGGGTGTCATGAAGTTTGCCACTTCTGTCTTAAGAAGTGTGAAGTTGGCTTTTGAGAAGTTTTTTACGATGGTTTTCCTAATTGGGGCTGGGATGTGGATGTCTAGGCTGATTAGCTTGTGGTCTGATCTGACCAATGAGGAATTGACCTCTGGTGTGGAACACCAGTTTCCCATGTTGGTAATGACCAGGTCTAGGATATTGCTGCCCCTGGTGGGGGTGTGAATAAGTTGATCCAAGGCATTGGAATTTATGAATTCTAGAAAACGTTGAGCAAAAGAGTTGGTACACGAGTAGTTTTCCCAGTTAATGGTGGGGTAGTTGAAATCGCCCATTATTAGGGTGTTGGGTTGTACCCTAACACTTTCCAGTGTATCAAGAAATGAGGATTGTGAATCCTGGGGCATGGCGGGGGGTCTGTAGCAAGCTACAATTTGGATTGCAGTCTTGCCCAGAGTTAGTTGCACCTGGATAATCTCGGATGCATTATGCTGTGCAACTAGCCTGGAGGTGTGGATATCCTTAATGAATATGGACATGCCTCCGCCTTTAGTGCTTCTTTCTGGGTTAGGTGGCCGAAAGGTGTGGTATGAATTGAAGCCTGGTAATGCAGGGGTGCTCTCTGGAGCTTTGAACCAGGTGTCTGTCACTGCACAGATGTCAATGTTCTCCATTTTAAGGAGTGCCTCGAGTGAGTGCATTTTGAGGTTTAGACTTCTAGCATTGAGTAGCATTACCCTCAGATTTTGCTTGCTTGTACCAGTTACGGTGGTGAATTTGTCATTTGGACCTTGCCTAAAAAAGGCACTATAGGGGTGGCAAGAGCCTTAGCCAGTATCTGGAATCCTAAGGGCGACAGGTGCAGGCCATCTCTGGCAAAGCATCGTGGACTGTCGATCATGTCGTCCCAGGCAGACAAATACTGGATCCCCTTAGAATGACACCAGAAGCTTAGCCAATTTTTGAAGTCAATCATTTTGTCCTTGTACTGTGGTATCATTCTGGGTGATGGCAGGATGCTACTCAGGGTTAGGGTCATACCTGCCTGGGATACAAGATCGGAGAGCTCCTCCATGTCTCTTTTCATGTAGTCCAGGTCATTCACACCAACATGGACAATGACAGTGTCATATTTGTACTTATTGTGGAGTGACCTGAGTGCATGCGTTATATGGCAGATCCTGGCACCTGACAGGCAGCTGACAGTAACTTTCTTCTTGTTTAGTCTAGTGAGTGGAACATCAGTGTGCCTGACTATAGAGTCACCTATGACTAGAGTGTTGAGCACATTGTTATGCCTTATGGGCTGTGGTTGACTGGCACACTGAGTTTGTGGGCTATGTGTCATTTGGGTTGTGTTGGAGGGTGGAGTTTGCTTGTGTTTATGCTTTGGATGTCCCTGATGCTTGGGCAGGTTTTTATTGAGAGCCTCCGCAAATGTAGGTGTGTGTTTTGTGTTTCTATGTGTGTGTTTTGGTGGTGTAGGTTTTGAGGGACTTTGTGATGAGTGTGAAGTGTTTACCTTCTCCTCTTGACTGTCTAGTCCAGTCTTGGGTGAAGAGAGCTTTGTAGTCCAGTCTTGGGTGAAGAGAGCTTTGCTTCCAGTTTGGCTATATAAGTGCATCTCTCAGGTTGTAGTGTTGGGTGGTAGGAGGAGAGGGTTGTCTGTGTACATGAGGCAATTGCTGCATTGCCCCAAGATGCCCAGATTCATCAGGTAGACAGGAGAAATCACTGGGAGCGGACCCTTAGACATGCCTGGATAAGTGCTTATTTATTAAGTACTAAAAACTGCTTTCCTCTAGACAAGTGAGGAAAGTTGAGTGCTGTAGTAATTTGCAGCTTGTGGATTTATCTGGGGTTTCAGGTAAGTGTTGTGTGTTTGAGGATAATGGGTAGGGATTTTAGTGTGTGTGAGTGTGTGCGGTGGTGTTTGCTGTGTGTTTAGTGCAACCTCGGAGTTAGAATATATAAGTAGGGGGGATGTGGGGGGCACAGGGGGCTTGCCCCCCTGCTTAAAGGTAGGTTAAGTGTGTTTGTTTGCGTTGTTATGTTTAGTTAGGTAGGTGTATGTGTGATTATGTCCTGGTTTGTGTGTGTGTGAATGGTCGCGATTGTAGTGTTCGTGATTGTGGGTTTTCATGTATGTGGTTTTTCGATTATTCAGTCTCGAAATACTGAAATTCGACATTTCAGTATTTCGAGATTGTATAGTGAATCCATATATATATATATATATATATATATATATATATATATATATATATATATATATATATATATATATATACGTATATGCGCATATAGATATATATATATATACACACACACACACGCACATATGTACATACATATATATTATATTATACATACATATACATACACACACACACACACACACACACACACACACACACACACACACACACACACACACACACACACACACAAGTGTTTTGTTTGCCCTTGTTGCAATCTCAAGCAGAAGAAAGGCTGTGATTTGGGATTCTGTGTTACAGTTTTACCTGGACTGGTTTACAAACTCTGATATGTCAAAAAATGTTTTGATATATGTGATGTAACTTCCACAATGTGATTCATTCTGATTCAGAGCAGGGATTGCTTAAAACTAGCAACAATTTGTTTTGAGAAAATATTTATTAATACATATTTACAATATAAGCACAAAAGGAAGAAATTCAACTTCACATATTGTTATACAACGATAGGAATACATCAAGTCATCAATGCAATCTCGTACAATCAACACATTAAGAATCTTGGTATTGCAATAGCAATATTTCAAGGTTATCCCAACTAAAGGTCTTACTATGATTCACAGATCTTATTCTGATCGCTTCTTTTTCAGTTTTACATAGTACTTTTGTTAAATTTAAAAATTCTTTGAAAGTAGGAACTAAGTTTGATTTCCAATTTTTTGTTAATATCTCTTCTGGCAACTGCCAATGGATCCCAGAAAGAGTTTATGTTCTTTGACTTTTACAGATGCAGGAAGTGGAACATTCATTAATATTACTAATCTAGTTAATGGTTAAAGAACAATTATCAGACCACAACCACTTAAAAAAGTACCTATCTCCTCCTAATATACATTTCATTTTTCACAATCTAGAACCATGCGTGTCCAATCATGTTTTACATTTTTACTACACCTCCAACAAATTGAAGTAATTTTACTAAACTTAACGATTTTAAATGGAAAGACAAACATTCTATGTATACATTTCCACATAAAATCTTTCTAGTATAAACTTGAAGACGTCTGACTAACTGATTTAAGCATCAAAGCTTTATTCTTACCATCTATTGAGTCACTGAATCCACCACTATCTAAAAAGTTTCCAAATGTTGCATCAAAATTATTAGTAGTATTATTTATAATCAACTCACCTAGCTGGGACAACCTTCCTTTGTATGTCAATCAACCTTCGATAAAAGCATTCATAGAATGGGGAATAATGTTTTGTGCCTCTTCACTCACATTATCCATAAATTTATTTAATTTCTTACTGATGGGCAATATTAACTGGTTAGAAAATTCATCCAACTTAATATTCTTTCATTAAGTATTTTGGGGACTTAACTTTTCTTTTTTTTTTCAAAAACAATCAGACCCATAATACTAATCCATTCCGTTTTAGTAAATTCATTTTAACATTGTTCTGAGTTTCCTTAAATTTAGAGGTGTGTGCAATAGGAAAACACAAAAAAATTCCATTTTGATATTAATGGAATTTTAAAAACATATTTCTTAACTGTTTGAAGAATTGATTTCATACATGCAGAGTCTAAAGACTGAAATTACTTTCCTTCTAAAGTAAATTTTGTTAACCAGATGAAAGGATTAGTACATATTTCTAATTTATCGTCTTTAATAAACTTATAAGAATTCAGCATAAACTGCTACTGGATGTTTTTTCATTGACTAGTGTAAGCTGAATCTATCTAGAGTACAACAGAGTTAAAACTTGCAGCAACAGAATAAGATTCTAAATCTGGGAAGCTAATACCACCATACTCCCACATAATCTTAAACGATTTCTATAAGCAATTCTCAGCTTTTTAGCATACCACAAGAATGAAGTTAACATTTTTTCCATTTTCTTTAATTTTTTTTTGGTCAGGTATTAAAGCTATTGAATACTATACATATACATACATATATATATATATATATATATATATATATATATATATATATATATATATATATACACACACATACATATATATATAACGTGTGTGTGTATACATATATATATATATATATATATATATGTGTGTGTGTGTGCGTATTTATACATATATATATATATATATATATATATATATATATATATATATATACACACATATAAATAAAATGTGTGTGTGTGTGTGTGTATATATATATATATATATATATATATATATATATATATATACACACACACACACACATTATATATATATATATATATATATATATATATATATATATATATATATATATAAAATCATGGGTAATAAAATCATTTTAATAAGCACTAACCAATCCTCAAATGTAAAAAGAATATTTATTCCATTTGTAATAAGAAGTAACAGTGTAACACTTCTTCAATTGTTTGTCTTTTCAGCTGTTAGGGGTCACCACAGCGGAACTCCGGTCCGCTAATGATTGGCAGTCGATTTTTTATAGTGCCGAGTTGCCAGCCCAATGCCCAACCTTCAGCGAAGGCATGCCCATTCACGCATGTCTTTCGGAGGCCACTCAATCACGGGGAGGACATGTAGACTCTGCCCAGAAGGCACTCCAGCCAAGAATCAAACAGGAGAACCTCTTGCTGTGAGCAACAACAATATTGCTGTACCACCGCGGATTATACAATTACTTTTCAAAATTATTAACAATCTTACTCACATCTGGCTAGATTTTTATTCCCAAATATTTTAATTTTTCCTTCCCAATTAAGTTTATATTTATCCTTAAACTTAATATCTAGTAAATGATTTAACACTAAAGTTTCAGTTTTATTGCTATTAAATTTCAGCAGCGATACTTTCTGAAACTTTTCAATTTTCTCATCTATTTATTCAACTGAATAATTTAAATCTCCTACAGTCAGTAAACATGATCTGCATAAAACTGTACTTTAGATTGACAATCTCCATTAATTGAGAACCCATCCATTTTTCCATTGCTTTTTATACTATTAGCTCAGAGTTCGATAACTAATGCAAACAATAAAGGGGACAAGGGACACCCTTGTTTTGTGCCTTTGTTTAAAGTGAATCCTTCAGAAATATAAGATCCAATTTTAACATATGCTTTGGAGTCTCTATACAGGTTTCTTTAATATTCCAATAAACTGTTCTGGAAATCCAAAAGCTTCTAATGTTTTAAACAGTAAGTTATGTACTCACCATAACATTAGATGTATGTAGTCCATCTCGCCTCACATTCTTCACCTGTGGGTTCAGAGCCGAATGTCAGCTCCGACTCTGCCTATTTTCTAGCTCGAAAGTCTTTGATTGGCTGGGCTAAGATGGTATCCCACAATACATTGCCCCACATTCCCAGATCTAGTTTGCTGCCAACAGAAATATAGTATCCATCGCCCAAACCACACACACACCCATAACAAATAGGTCCAACAAATTATCCAAAGGGACTCTGTAATATCAGAAATACAAGGTGATCCCCCAAATCCTCCAGGCATGGGGGACGGTGGGGGGGGGGTAATGAAGAATGTGAGGCGAGATGGACTACATCTAACGTTATGAACTTACTGATGTTATGTAGTCCTATCTCACCTACATTCTTCAAACCTGTGGGACAGCGTCCCTAGCACCTACATCCTGGGTGGCTCAATGGAAAATACTCCTGGAGCACTGTGGAGCCAAAAGATGATCTGCCCCTGGACACCATATCCAATTTGTAATGGGAAGCAAACGTGTGAGGAGAAGCCCATGTTGCAGCCGCACAAATATCATCCATCGATAACCTAGCCTGAAAGGCTGTCGAAGTGGAAACTGCTCTGGTAGAGTATGCTCTGACTGGGAAGGGCAGGCTCTTTCCCCCTGCCTGATAAACAAAGGAAACGCAACCAGCTATCCACCTAGAGATGGTGACCTTGGATACCGCAGACCCCAAGCGATTCTCTGAAAACTAAACGAAAAGCTGGTCTGACTTCCGACAATCTTTAGTCCTGTGTAGATAAAAGCGTAGTTGCCTATGAACATCCAACAGATGAAACTGGTACTCTGCCTTATTGGAGAAGTCGGGGAAGAAGACCGGCAGTTCAATGGACCGATTAATATTAGATAAGGAAGCCACTTTGGGAAGAAAGGATTTGGTCTGAGAGACTCTATCTTTATGGAATATCAAATATGGGGGCTTGATTGATAGGGCCTGGAGTTCTGAGTCTCATCTAGCCGATGTGATAGATATCAAAAAGGCAGATTTCCATGTAAGAAATTTTAAATTGCAGGAAGCCGCAGGCTCGAAGGGTGGGAGGGTGAGAGTCTGCAGAACAAAATTGAGGTCCCAGGACGTAACAGGTTGAGATACAGGGGGACGAAGGAGAAGAGTGCCTTTTAGGAATGCTTTACACAGCATGTGTGCCATTAAGCTAGGTTTATAAGCCACATGAAAATTTGAAATAGCTGCCAGCTGAACTTTGATGGTGGCTGAGGCAGACCCTTGGTAGAATAAGTGAGACAGAAATTCAAAAGCAAAATCAATGGGGGCTGTGTAGGGGTCGATACCTTTGGAATGGGCCCATATCGAAAACCTTTTCCACTTGCTAGAGTAGATCTTCCTAGTGGACGGCTTATGAGAGGACGAAAGAATATGGACCACGTCTGGAGAAAAATCGTGACACCTGACTACGGATGGAAGTGGAGTAGCCAGGCGGTCAACCAGAGGGTCTCCAGGGAGGAGGGGAGCTGTCCCGACATATGTGTCAGCAAGTCTGGACGAGGGTCCAGAGTCCAAGGAGCATCCACCATGTAAGGTTGAAGGAAGAGGAACCATACTTGTCGAGGCCAGTGTGGCGCGATCAGAATCAATCTGCTTCCCAAGGACAGCGCTTTCTGAATCACCCTCGAGATAAGGGGAAACGGAGGGAAAGCATACAGCAGACCCGAGGGCCAATTGTGCGCAAGAGCGTCCCTTGGAGATTCCCTCGGTGGGGGGATCAGCGAGAAGTAGCTGCTGCATTTCGCATTGAGGGGACTGGCAAGCAGATTGCAGCAAGGCTGACCCTATTTGCAGAATAAGCTGTTCGCCACCCGGCGGTTCAGGGACCACTCGTAAGGCATGAGGATCGCTCTGCTTAGCCTGTCTGCAATCACATTGGTTTTCCCCGGATGTGCGTTGTCACCAAGGCCCGTTGGGAAGCTATTGCCCAATTCCACACTCTCATGGCCTCTTTGCATAGGGGGTACGATCTGGTTCCTCCTTGCTTGTTGAGATACCACACTACTAACATGTTGTCTGAGTGTATCGCAATAGTCCCTAGAGGGAGGACGTCCTGAAGTGCCTGCAACACTAGGAGCACTGCCCTCATCTCCAGGACATTTATGTGCAAGTCTATCTCGTGCTCCTGCCACGTACCTTGGACCATCCTGCCGAGATAATGCCCCCCCCCATCCGGGAGGCATCCGTGGTCACTGTGGCTACTGGGTTGGGTGGAACAAAGGGTTTCCCTACGACTAAGTTGTTGGTGCATAGCCACCAACTGAGGTCCTGCTTGCATTTGCCTGTGATTAAGATAGGATGGGATAGAGGTAGTCTTTGGAAGGACCACTGGGCGAACAGGAGCCATTGTAGGATCCTCATATGTAACCTCGCTAACGGGACCATCATGATAGTGGACGCCATTGTCCCCAGTAACTGAAGAACTAGTCTTGCCCTCACACGTTTCAGAGGCATCATCGTACGAACCTGTCGTTGCAACCCTGTGATCCTCTCCATAGGTAGGAATGCTCTCAACTGAATAGTGTCCAACTCTGCTCCTATAAACGAGACATGCTGTGAGGGTAGCAAGGCAGATTTTTTCCAGTTTATTGTAATGCCTAACCGGTGACAAAGATCGATGGTAGTATCTCTGTTTTGATGAAGTAGAAGCTTGGTGGGGGCGGATAGGAGCCAGTCGTCCAGGTAAGGAAACACCTGGAATCCTTGACGTTTCAAGTGATCCGTCACCACTGCCATGCACTTGGTGAACACCCTGGGGGCTGTGGTGAGACCAAAGGGCAGGGCTCGAAATTGGAAATGCCTGGCTCCCAGCCGGAAGCGTAGATGACATCTGGATGCTCTGTCCATTTTGATGTGGTAGTAAGTATCCTTCAGGTAGATGGAGCACATCCATACTTCTTTTCCCAACAATGGGAGAATCGACTGTAGCATGACCATCCGGAATTTGGACTTGCGTATGTAATGATTGAGTTGGCTGAGATCCAAAATGGGTCTCAGGTCCCCCGTTCGTTTCGGCACCAAAAAGAATCTTGAGTAAGTCCCTAGTCCGATCTGGTCTGGGGGGACTGGTTGGATGACTCCTTTTTCTAGCAGCTGAGAAACCTCTGATGTTGCTTGATCCCTTTGACTGGGTGGAACGTCTGGGATCCGTTGGACGGGAGGGGGTGCGGAATAGAATGGGATGGTGTAACCTCCATTGATTATTCCTAATACCCATCGGTCCCAGATGATATTGACCCAGGCTTCCGGATACCGGGAAATTCGACCCCCGACTGGCTCCGGAGAAGCACAGTCGGGCACACCCTCAGGAATGAGAGTATGGGGAACCACGAAAGGAATCGCGGTCCCCAGAATTGCGGGGGCCCCCTCTGCCTCTGGGGTGACGACCTCCCCTCCCCTGCCTCGGAAGGGGGTCTCACCCTGTGTGGCAGGAAAAGGCCTTTGTGATTTCTTGAACCACATCTTTCCCCCTCGCTGAGCCCTGGGATAAGGTCTCGACGGGAGAGAAAAACGGACTCCTACGGCAGACAAGATCTTTCCCTCTTGCTCGCACCTGGTAAGGGTGTCTTTCATTTTGGTCCCGAACAAGGAGGAGCCATCAAAGGGGGCGTCAGTGAAGGAAGACTTAAAGGCCTTCGCAAAGTGACAGAGGCGTAGCCCAGGCTTGCCTCCTGAGGGCCACCCCTGAGCTAGCCACCCTACTAGCTCCTTCGGCCGCGTACGAAATCAGTCGTATGCACGAGTTAGCGATGGATTTGAGGGTAGAGAGCTGAGCGTTGACAGTCTGAGCCACTGCCTCAGGCACGTTACCCATTAGAGTATCTCCTAACTCCTTAAGGAGATCTCTCTGGAGCCGGGTGAAATGAGACAAATAATTCAGTGACCGCAAGGTAAAGGTCGCTGAAGACAGGGTATGCTTCCCATACTGATCCATAGTCCTAGACTCCTTGTGAGGAGGATGGACTGAAGAGGAAGACTCAGCAACATCCTTCTGTGTGGCAGCCGCCACCACTATTGCATCTACCGGGACTCCCTTTTTTAAAAATTCTTTCCCTTGGGGAGCAGACAAAAATTTGTTGGGGCATCGAGGAACAGGCTCCACAGAGTCAGGAGTCTCCCACACCCTCTGACAAATAAGGTCCAGGAGCTCGTCGAAGGGTGGAAACACACAGGAGGCGGAGGGCTGAGCGCCAAAGGCCTTAAGGAATACTGACTCCTCGGAGGGGGGTTTGGAGGGCCAGTCTCCTCGGAAGTGAGGGACTCATCCTGGGAGTCTACGTGCTTCCTCTTGCACAATTTCTTTCTGGGGGGTTCCTCAGGCAATGGCTCTGAGGGCTCCTCAGAAAGAAGGGGATCCCTCGTGGGGGTAACCTTAGGCCCTGGCGCTCTGC
This sequence comes from Protopterus annectens, assembly GCF_019279795.1. Taxonomy (NCBI): domain Eukaryota; kingdom Metazoa; phylum Chordata; order Ceratodontiformes; family Protopteridae; genus Protopterus; species Protopterus annectens. The sequence goes on from NC_056732.1 coordinate 1,455,863,498, forward strand.
TATCCAAGGATAGGTGGGTGTCAGAAGCTCTCGCCGGTGTTGTGGGGGAAGGAAGACCCGATCCGAGATAAGTAGCTGACCTAGCCAGCATGCTTCGCATAGCCTCAAAGGCGGGACCTCCCGAATCTGAGGACCAACTGCCTTCCAAGGCCATGACCGTGACCGGTGTCTCCGCAGTCGAGGCACCGAGAGGGAGGCTCGGAACCGAAGGGTGTTCTGAGGCATCCCCTTCTGGCCTGACCGAGGAAACCCGGGTCTCAAACCCTGTGGAAGGCGGGCATCGCTAAACACCGCTGGGGAATTGGAGCTGATGCAGGGCTTACTGGCTCCGATGACAAGGATGCGCTCGGAGGAGGAAGAGCAGGAACAACTAACAAAGCTGGTTCCGGAGCCGACTGGGTCGGAGCCATAAAAAGTTTGGCCAACACCGGCGACTGTAGGAGCCTCTGCACTACCTTATCTACATCCAAATCGGAAAGCCTGGAGGATTTGGAGGAGATGGATGGAGACCTGGACCTCCTATCTGGAGAACCCTGCCTCAAGCTTGGCGAATGGCTCTGAATTGGTTCCAAAACTATCGGAGCGGATGCAGACTCAGTCGACACAGCTAGCAGACTCGACAATGGTAATTTTACAAGGTGGCTCCGAAGTAACAGATGGAGCCGGAGACCTTTTCTTCGATTTGGAGGATTCAGACTTTGACTGGGAGCTGGGAGCTGAACCTAAATCCTCCTCAAAGGACGGTTTTAGCAGTCCCTTTAGGATCAATTTGTTTTTCCTCTCTTGTAGCACCCGAGGACTAAAGGCGTGGCAGAAACTGCACGACTCCTGAAGGTGGATGACTCCAAGACAGTAAACACAGTCCGAATGTCCGTCTGTGATGGACATTTTATAGGCACATTTTATACACTTTTTAAAGCCAGAGGGCTTATGCTCTTTTTGTTCCTTAGACATGCCAAGCCAACAATTGTAGCAGCCGCTAACACAGAAATGGAAGAACAAATATAACCAACAACCAAGCACAGGGGAGAACCTCTAAATAAAATGGTTCTCAACTTGAATTAAGTAAAACGCACCTAAGACAGCCAGTCAGACAAACACAACAAGGAGGACTAGGTCCTCTAATTCAAACAGGCCTAGCCCGAAGGAATAAAGGGATACCACACACAAAAACACTCGCAACCTACAAATATTAACGCAGCAACAACACTATGAACAACTCTATTTGTATAAGAACAATTAGCCAAAATTTTCATAAGAAAGAGTTTTTTTTATTAATACTTAACCACAGCCAAGTCGAGACCACGTCCGAGCTCTACAAGCAGCAAACGAGATCTGGGAATGTGGGGCAATGTATTGTGGGATACCATCTTAGCCCAGCCAATCAAAGACTTTCAAGCTAATAAATAGGCCAAGTTGGAGCAGCCATTCAGCTCCGAACCCACATGTGAAGAATGTAGGCGAGATAGGACTACATAACATCAATTGCTCAAAATCTACAGAATCAAATACTCTCTCGATATCTAAGCTAATTAAGGCCAATTTCATGTTTTCCTTTTTTAACTATCGTACATTAACCTATTGACTATAAATCCTCTTTGATCTTTATTAATCTATTATATTGCTTAATCTTGTGGCAAAAAATGGAAGTAAATATTTCATAGTCTACATTTAATAATGAAATAGTTCTATATGAGAAGATTAACTTAGTATGCTTTCCTTATATAAGTATAGGTGAGATTACAGAAATTTTCTATGAGATAGGAATTATTCTGTCACCCTGAATTATCCTGAAACCGCCACTCAGTAATTCTAAAATATTTAACAGAAACAGACTATATAATTACATACTTAAACCATCTAACCCTGGAACTTTACCATTTTTCACCTTTATAAAGCTTCTTTAACTTCTATCAGGGTAATAGGCTTATTTAACTGGGATATTTGTTGGTCATTTAGTTTACAAGTGACATTTTTCTTTAAATAATTGTCAATTTTTTAATCATCAGGATTATTTGTATCTTTATTAAGATCCTCATGGAATTGTTTAAAAATATTATTACACATTTCCTCTATACAAGCTTATTAGTTAGCGGATTTTGGATATTATTGATTTGTGCCTTTTTGCTTAACATCTTACTTCTATTGGCTAATCTATGTAGATTTTTTTGAGGTCATCATTTAACTATGCATTTTTATTTTTTCTATTTCTAATAACTCTTCATTCCATTCTTTCATTTTTTTACTAGCCCATCTTCACATGCTACCTTTAATATGCATTTTTAATGAGTCCTATAATAGGACTTTACTAACCTGAACATCATCATTTAAAAATACACCAATCTTTGATTTGTTCCTTAAGCTAACTCTTTAACTTTTTCAATGTCATCATAAATACTGGGATTTTATAAATAATCTGAAATTTCCTTTTAGTCATTACTATATTAATACTTAGTGCATTATGGTTAGATAGAAGACAAGGAATAGTTTGAAAATAAATCACTTTATTAAGTAAATCTACAGAGGCATACATCCCATCAATTCTAGTTTGTGTCTCATGTGCTAAGAATAATGAGTGAAGAACAATGACTTATCGTCCGCTTTTACTAGTAAATCAACTAAATTATTACTAATCCATCTATTTAGTGCTTTAGCTGATGGAAGTATTTTAGCTTTGCCTGTTTACTTGTATCTTCTATTCTACACATGCAATTAAAATACCCTGCTAAAATTAAACTAAACGTACTATAAGTGCTCTTTAGCCACTCCAGCACCAATTCCAGGGATCCAGTAAGAATTAGCTAATGTTTAAAGTTTATTATATTTAATTATTACAAATGTATACGTTCCTTTAGGATCATTAAATAATTCTGGTTTACTATATCATAAAACTGCATTCCCAGTCATAAACATGAAAGGAATGCTCAAATGTAAAATAAAGTCTACTTACAACATCGACTCAAATACCAGACTACTACAGAGTTGATGTTAATGTCGAACATAAAACACTACAGTGCAAATATTCAGTCCATCTTCGCAGGGGTGTGAGCCCCCTTGCCCCCCCCACACCCCCTGCTAACTATATATTCCAACTCCAAGATCGCACTACATTGAGAAAATGGATGAATGTCCTAATCCACACTGTCGTGGCATTCAATGATGACCATCTGCCATCCGATAACCCATTTGCTGATAGTAAACCAATAATTCCATGACCTTAGATATTACAGTGGATTTTCTCCAATGTATAGCAGTTCCCCTATTCTTTTTGTTAAAAGAAGCAGATGATAATATTTTTAACCTAAGTTATTTAAATACTGTATATCTTTATCTATCAAGTGAGTCTCTTGCAAGAATATAATGTCTCTTCTATTTTAGATATCAAAATATAATAGATTAAAACTATCCTTACTGTGAATTTAATAAGATTTTTTCAAGATATGACACATTTATCCACAATATTAATTTACTTATATATAAGACTCTAATGTATTCCTCTGACACTATCTTGACATTCCAGAGTTTTTAAATTTTTCCTTTCTACAAAATAAACTATTAAAATGCAAATATAACAAATACAAATGTAAGTGTACAACTATAACTGCATATAACATTAATGAAACACAACCTACCATCGCTACGAAAGTTTGCAGTCTGTCTATTGAAAAATCAAACTACTAAACTATCGCTATAACTATTATATATATATATATATATATATATATATATATATATATATACTTTATAGTCTCTAAATATTTCTGTTAAATTCTATGTAAAACTGACACTGTACCTGTCAATGTTGTCCTTGTTTTAAATAAAATAAGTAAAAGCAATAACACACTCACATTTCAACTCTGATTTATGAAATGAGTTATTTCAGGTAGTATTAGTGAACCTAATAATATTCAACATGTAAAAGGCTTCAAAGTTCATATGACCAAGCTTCAAATTGCAGCTTTCATATTATTTTGAAACACTTTATATGATTTTCTACGTAAAGTACGAGTCTTGTACATTCAAACTTCTGTCATATACAAGTATATGCAATATATATCTTTCTTAAAAGCAGTTTATTTAAATATATTTTTTTACTTTTTCCCCACTAGTATTCTACCTTATTCCATATATACTGTATTTCTATAATTTCCCAAAGAGCTACTTAATCATTAGCTCTCTATTAAATATTTCAGCATGTGTACATTCTTCTTAATTTACTAACACTGCTCTTTTATTAATCGTATATAGTACATATTGCATTCCTTGTGTGTATGCATATTTATAAGATGTTTATTCTTATTAATGCTAATATATACAAGCAATCTTGACTATATATATATATATATATATATGTATATATATATATCTATATATCTGTGTGTGTGTGTGTGTGTATAAATTAATTCCTGCTTATTTATTTTGAATACACGTGTTGAGCCATTGTGAACTGCTGTTCTGATCTAAGCTGGCTACAGCATGTGAAAATGACAGCTCACAGCAGCTGCTAATTTCCTCTGCAAGTTTCTCATTCTTCTTAGCTCTTTTAAGCTGTTCTAATCAGTAACAAACATCTAAATATTTCCTTCAATTAATATGTACAGTTAATACATATAAGGTTAATAACACTGCACCATAAGCTGTTAACATGCAAAATGTTAGCAAATTATATATTGCATTACTATGTATTATACATATAACATTACTATAGCTTTTGCCTTACCAATTCTTCACTTCTAAGAAAAGTTATTTTGAGTAGATTTCTCAAATATATACTTGAGAAAAGAAAAAAAAAAAAAACGGAACGTTTTTCTTTTTCACAGAGATCAGTGATGAACTTTGACTTAAATTTTCTTCAGCACAGCTCAAGGTGGGAAAAGTGTCATTCTGAAGACATGGAACACTCTTTTGTTCTCAAGCTTTTTTAGTGTGTCTGCTTCATAAATGGCTCATGAAAGGAATGTGTTACTCAGGAACAAGAAAAACAAAATCAGCAGCATTTAACACTTCCAATTAGCATATTACTTAGATCTGACATTCAGTTAACTCAGCAATGCACATACTGATGTTAAATAAATACATTTTTAACTTGTATAGCTTTAAAGTTACCAATTCTATTGCCTATAAAATAATAACATTTTTTGCAGAAAGTATTTAACATTTAGAAGCACACTTACAGGTTTAGTTAAATGAAATATATTCTTTCACTGTAAATACAGTCAAACAGCAACAGTAACCCTTTATATTCCTCACCATGAAAAACTACTTTATCTTAAAATATAAATACATACTTGCATATGTTATGAGGCTTAAGGTCCATTACAAACCATTTACTTACAAGGCAAATCTATTGTTTTAAAAATAATACTCCAGCAATCAGTGAATAACAGTAATTTCTTTTAGGCTTTTTTAGTTTTAGAAGCAGAGTTCCAAGAGTTCAGTTCACTCTGTCTCTTCAGATATAGAATGTTCCCCTACATTTCTTCAGTATTAAGGATTTTACTGCTGTGAACAAAAGTAGATGCCTCCTTCAGCATGTTAAATATTTTGGTTTCTTCATATAGGAATAATTTGACCTTTGCAGGAAACACCAAAGTGGCTTTAATGTTGTTTTTTTCCAAGTTCCTTGATCAGTGATAAACAGGATTTTCTTTTAATCATTACTTTACTGGAACAATCATTGTCAAATCTGACTACATGCTCACTAGGTGGACTGGACCATGCTGCTTTAATATCTAATCTTTTTCTAAGCTAGACACGAGCTTAACTATAATTGAGTGTGGTGGTTGAGTTTTCGTTCTTAGAAGGTGCTCATCTATTGCTCTTTCAATTCAAAATATAAAGTTTCAGGTAGGTTTAATATTTTATGTAGTTAAGAAGTTTATTCTAATGTTTCCCTCCTTCTTTTCAGATACACCATCGTGGTCTACATGAACTACAGAGTGAAGTTGCACCTTACCTGTGTGCCCTGGTCAGTCACAGCCTCACCTCAGGCTTTGTCCCTACCGAATGGTGCACTGCTACAGTCATCCCTCTCCACAAAGGAGGAGAGACTACAGACCCTAGAAACTATCGCCCCATTAGCCTGATGAGTCTGATATGCAAAGCTATGGAATGCATCATCATTGACCTAATAGACAAGGATATAGGAAATCTCCAAACTCTGGATCCTACACAGTTTGGTTGTGTGAAAGGTAGATCATGCCTGTTCAACTTGGTGGATTTCTTTGAGTCAGGCACCAGAGCTGAAGGCAAGGTGATTCATACAGCCAAACTTGATCCCACCAAGGCCTTTGATACCATTCCACACTCAGGAATCATAGAAAAACTCACTAAGCTAGGCATCAACCCCTGTATCACTAGGTGGGTTGCAAACTGGCTCACAGATAGAACCCACAGTGTGAAAGCAGCAGACTCCAAGTCAGACTGCCACCCAGTCACGAGTGGAGTCCCACAGGGTTTAGTCCTGGGTCATCTCCCATTTGGTATCTACTTCTCTGAAGTCCAGGCCAACACGAATGGACTCTGGCTGACAAAGTGTGCAGACGGTTGCAAGTTGGGAGCTATTAACTCCCCAAGTGATGCCGACATCCTACAGAAAGGCCTCACTGAGACCAACAACTGGTGTCAGAACCATAGCCTTATGTTCAATGCCAAAAAATGTGTCATCATCCCCTTGGGAAAAACTCAGTTCCCTTGAATTACCACATCAATGGTAGTCCACTGAACACAGAAAGCATTATAAGAGATCTGGGGACACAGGTTGACAGCAACCTCTCTTTTGACCACCACATTGCCACTGTGGTCAGAAAGTCCTTCTATGTGGCACACATCATTACTAAGGGTTTTACACCCAGGAAGAAAGAGGTCTTGTATCCCTCTACTCTTCCCTCATTAGGTCAATCATCGAGTGCAATGCCCTATTTGGCATGTACCTCACTAGACACCTACAACAACTGGAGAGGCAGCAAAAGTACCTTACAAAGAGGATCCTAGGCCTTACACACTTGTACTATATGGACAGACTCAAAAAACTCTCAACTATTCTCTCATATCGCCTACTTAGAAGGGATCTCTGCTTGACTTACAAAGCCATGTCTGACCCAGCTCTGTTAGAAATGCCACACCTAAAGAAATCCCAATCCCTCCGCACCACATGCTCCAGAGACCACAACCTCATTATCACAATTAACAGAACATGCTGGGGGGGACAGGTTTATAACCCAGAGACTGCCCATGCTATGGAATAGACTTCCCATACATGTCAAGCAGAGCACCTCACTGGTCGTCTTCAAGAGAAACCTTGATGAGTGGATGGAAAACCCTGGGAAACAATCCAGTGGCTCTACTCAACAGAGGCACTGGGAACTAAGGTAGGGTGGCATGATGCCAGGGCAATCCTATGGGCTGAGCTTGTAAAGGCTCCAAAGGCCAATAGCCTAGTACACACCAATGAACCATAAATCTAATGTTATTTAGCCTCGGTCTATTTTCTAAATCAAGTTTTTCCATAAGCCAGTTATTTTGTTTTAAAAGAAATTCAGATTTTGGTTTAAAAGAAATTCAGTCTGAGACTCACCTTGAGTTATTCTGCTTTCATGATCACAAACTCTCTTCCATACTTCTGATTGTCCCTTGTTTTATAACAGCTTTTCCATCCACTTTCTGGTCTGTTCTTTGAAACATTCTAGTTTTGTATCCAGTTTGTCTATTTTAAGTAATATATCCTTTATACTACATAATTCTGACTTGTCTTTTTTTAACACAAGAATCCTGAGTACCATTTCTTGAGTGACTCATATTGAAGTCATTTCTCTCAAACAAAACTGTTGAAATTCTGACATAAAAAATATTGTCTTTGAAGAACTTGAAAGTATAAATCTTTTCTCTGATTATTAATGAATAAAATTAGCTAGGAAGTATCTTCAAATTTAAATTATTTGCTTATATTTTCTGTCGGAAAAAAGTTTTCAATCACAGAGCTTTCACCATTTGCTACTCTCAGTTAGCCATCTTGGACCTCCACCCCACCAATAGTTTTGCTTTTTGAATTGCAGGCCAATGCAATTTTAAAGAATGCAATCATTTTCAAACTTTTATAACACCAGTGGTCCCTAACTTACACTGGGGTTTGCATTAAGGTAGTCAGTCACTAATTTTGCTGTGACTACTTCAAGATACCTGAACACCTAATATTCTGTTAAACTTTTGTAATTTATATGTAATCTGTAAAGTTTCCATTTTTAAGAAAAAAAAAAACATTTAGCATAATTTACTTTGTAATTTGTATTTTACTTTCCTAACATCACGCTAGGGCTTATTTTGTGTCAACAGATTATGACAAGACAAATTCTATTAGCTTTCATTATAGTAACATGGTTATGTTTTATGACAGGGACACTTTACTTGGTTTCCATCATCCCTTTTCTCCTAATATTCTGCATCTATTCACTATCAAGTGTCAGCAGTTATGCATTCTGGGAAGATACAGGACAGGGTCTGAAACATCACCCTTCCACAGCTGGGACCTCTGATCTCTGTTAGGACTTCTCAGAGGTAACCTTCGGTGAAAATTAGATGATACCAAGGGTTCTTTTCTTCTTATGATTCTCAGAGTCCTTACATACTACTAAAGGTTTGCTGCAGGAAATCATACCCAAAGAACTGCATACAGGACTCTGTACATTATTTGTTGACTTATTTGCATTTGTTTACTGGGATGGTCCAAATGGGCCAGAAGTACCCATTTTCAGTGGAGTCCCAGGAAGAAAAGCTCCACACAAGATATTTCACTTAAAATACAGAAGTTACATTAATAATGACATTTAGTACATATTATTGACAGCTTATGTAATTGGTGAAAAAAACAGTACATAAGTAATCATTCTCAAATCAAAGATATTATGTAAGCAATACAGAGTATATACTTGAGAACATTCCATATGCAGAGTTTTCAGCTAGCAAAATTTATATAGGATACATACAGTGAGTGAAAAGCAGATATAGGAAATAATTAGTGACTAGGTACTTAAACATTTTACACATTTAGGAGGTATAATAGCTGAGCGACAGGCTATATGAGTCCTGCTGCAGGAATCAGCAAAGTCAGTGGATACTGTTGCAGACATAAGTGGTGGAATGATACTAAGGTAGGCTGCAAGAGTACCTGCATGTCTCGCCTTATTTAATGGTAGGTCTATAAGAGTTAGGAAGAGAAGGAAGTAGACAGGAGGGATCAATGGTAAGACAATTAGGGCTAGTAGAAGAGGGAAGTGAACAGGAAGGAGAGGCAGAGTAAGTAAAAATACGGGTGGATGTGAAAGGACGATGCCAGAGTAGTAGAGTAGGGGGTGAGAATAGTTGTGAAGGTTAAAGTTAGGTTATATGAGATGTGGTGTTAGCACATGTGCACACCCAAGGTGAGGAGAGCTGTTGTTTCAGAGATGTCCTGAAGAGGGTTACTGAGAGGGTGGATCTAAGTGTTGGGTGGATGGAGTTCCAAAGTTATGCGATGGGAAAGGAGGGGCACCAAAACTGGCAAATCTGGGAGACTTCATTATCTGGTCAAAGACAAAACCAGTGGGGATCTTGGACTCTCACTCTGGCAGCTACTTTATTTCCAGGGGAGTCCCCCCCAGTTAAGTTTCCCAGTATTGAACTGTTTCATACCAGAAACAATAAAACTTAACTGCAGACAGCCTAGATCCTTTATTACACTAGTTCCTACACAAGGGTAACATATCTGATTTAGATGCATTAATACAAGACCGATTAAGACACCACCACTGTTTTGAATCACCTCGCTTTAGTTCTCATATAGCCAATTAAAAACAACTCAGAAACAACAGTAATGTCATTAACAACAGAAGTGGAACAAAGTAAACAATTACCAACACAGAACCAAAACCGACTGTGTAATGAAAACAAGGAGCAGTGATGGAAGGAATCCACATACGAAATACTGACTTAAGATAAATCCAAAATACTTTAATTAGCCACAATATATACTGTTAAAACATAAAAGATCAATTCATAAGCGTTTTCATTCAAACATTGCTGAACTTCATTTTTTATGTTTTAACAGTACATGGATTCCTTCCATCACTGCTACTTGTTCTCATTATAAAGTAAACAGAATGTAAACGCCAATAGTGCTGGAGTGGCTTAGCTGTGCACCAACTTATTATGAGGGAAATGGATTCTGCTAGCTTTCAGTACTGGTTAATAAAGGCTTCCGTTAGAAAAGGTACCAAAGTCTTTCCAAAAAGGCTTTGGGTTTTAATATAAAAATGCCTGCACCTGATAAGACAATAATCCTTAAAAAACATTTTACACAGGTAGATGTACAGCTACTCAGTTATGTGTATGAAAGGAAGTTCATATTGCATAAAGAAAGTTCCTAAACAGGCTAACAATAGTGAGTAAGATGTTAAACATTTTAGTCAACGAGTGATAACTACATCTGCATCTTTCCTAAAAAAGGCACATCTCTGGCAAGCCCAGCAACATTACCCTTTGAACAAACAGAACTGATTTTAAAATGAGATTAAATAAAAATTCTGAAAGTTGCAAAGTTAACTGTCCTAAAATATTTTCCATTCATCATACTTGCCTATTTCTTTTCCTTCGTCAGTCATAATAGTAATTCCCACCGGAGCATGAATTTCACAGTCTTTTCCCTTTTCACCTTTCAGTGCACGAACACTGGACAAAGAAATAAACTGTGTATCAGTGACAAATCTCAAAAAAACTACATTCCTTCCTGATATCAAAAGGCTTGATCTTTTTCATGCTCTTTAAATAATATCGCACAAACAAAAAAAGCTCATGCTAATGTTGAAAGCACATGGCAAACACAGACACAAAGTCAGCAAAGTAGGCTCAGTCAGGCTTTGTGCTTTTAAGCCATACAGCTGGCAGCAGATATATGTGTATGTGAAATTTTTCATTTCCAGAACTGAGTTTGGTACTGGAGTCAACACGTGCTGATATTTGTTCTTTTTTGCTTGCTTGCTGCTACCATACATTCATTCCTCTTGAAACTTTAGCTTTAAACAGTAGTGACTCACTATTGTATAAAAAGCAAATACTTTCAGTACTGGTATCAAACTACTTTTATGCCCT